>NC_023759.2:3667315-3967315 GCF_000499845.2 Phaseolus vulgaris
AACATAAATGATCATACGATCATTGCAAATGCACTAGATGATGCACCAGATAATTGTTCAATTACTTTATCAAACGATTGCTTCATAATGCTCAACACTCTATCACAGTATGTATCAGACAATAGACCTTCATGTAGAGATTGTATCAGACGATTGTTTAACACACAACACAGTTAATTAAAACAACGTTGAGAGAAGGAAAAGGAGAATCACACACTCATTTTTATACTGGTTATTCTTTCTCAAGAGTTACATCTAGTTTCTCAGCCACACCAACTGAGATTCCACTAAACAAGAATCTTTACAACACAAGACTCTCAAGAAAATCAATCTTGAACCCTACAAAAGGTCTACCCAAAAGCAACACCCCATGTTATTCAAGAAATTAGAAACCCCATCTAATTTCAATACACCAAATCAAAATCAAAAGAATAAAAGAACGACTACACCTGAATTTACAGTAGAAACAACTGGTTCTGAATATTTAGATCCTTCAATCAATGTATATAATCCAAGAAGTCTCCAAGTGTATGTTTTTCAAAATAAAATGTGCTTTTTCAAAACTAATAAGATTGTTGTGTGTATTTCAAAAAAACTGTTTGTTTTTCTCTCTTGTATCTCTTTAAATGTTTTTTGAAAGACTATTTTTAAGATTTCTCAAAATTACTTAATTTCAAATTGTTTTGTTATTTTTCAATGTATTGGAAATTAATTCCAGAAATTGATTTTACTTAAAAATGAAATCAACAAATTTAATTAAGTCTTCCATCTGTTATAAGTTTTAGATATTTTTTAAAAACATTTTCTTGGATTCTCATGGATTATTTACCTTCATATTTAGAGACAAACAAACTCTAAACTAAAACAAATCAAATACATTCTTAGTCTGCAAAGAGGATTGAATTAATCAAATACACAGCTTCAGCACCAACATTAAAGAGTGCTTGAGAATATTTAATCTCAAAATCTTCCTGCAGAAAATCAAACATTATTTTAAAAATAGTCAAATTTTTTAGTTCGATCTAATGAAAGAAACTCATGTGTGTCAACTAAATCTATCATCAAAAAATTCTCCTATTCTTTTTTATACGTGTTTGTTAGAATACTTCATTTGCATGAACTATAGTCTCTTAAAAAAATATTACAAAATAAAAAATTAGTAAATAGTTATTACATCATAATTAAATAACAACAAATATTAAATATATAGACAAAAACAAGTTATGGTAATTTGTTAATAAAAAATAAACTTTAATCATAATTGAATAACAACAAATATTAAAGATATAGGTAAAAACAAGTTATTGCAATTTGTCAATCAAAGAATAAACTATGATGCTATTTCATTCTTTTTACATAATATACATAAGGGGACGAATTTTTCATTCATGCATAAACTCTACTAAATCTTCATCTTTTGGCACATTAAATTCATAATATTGCAATTCATATTTCAAATAAATATTTTAAAAATGTAAAAGTAAAGAGTGAAATTCTTTAAATTTATATAAATGTCAATAATATCAAATGGTTTCAACCCATTTTTAGCATCTTTCAATTAGATTTATTTTAAGGAGGTTTTTAATAAAAGAATAATATTTATTTTTACAAGTCACCTATAACAAAAGGTTACTGACACTATTACAAAAGAATTTCTTACATAAATTATTTTAAACATTCTAAATTAATAAAAGATTAATCTCATCAGAAAATTAGAGAGTTTCAACATCTTTTTATTAAACTCAAAACACTGTAACAGTCTATTCTACATTGATTATACTTACAATCGATTGAATTAGAAAGGAAAATATATATATTTTTTTTTAAAGTGAAAATCATGGTTTTCTTATAACCATACATTTAAGTAGAAAAGAAATGAAAAATTAATGTTTGAATTATTTACCTTAACATTAGGTTGTCTTAAGCTTTTATATGTGCTTTTCTATATGGTATCACCTAATCACTTTTGACATATGCATTGCACATATCACATATGACACAACATATAATAAAATTTAATATTACTTAATAACATTGACGTAGACCAAACAGGGGCAAATAGAAGAATGTGACAGAAAAATGCTAAAAATGAGAGAACAAGAAATTGAAGAAAAAAAAAAACAACCAAGTAAAAAACAAAAGTAAGGTAGCATAACCGACACATAGAGTAAATAAATGAAATCATTTATTTATTTATTGTTATGGGAAAGTGAGAATTGTTTTGAATACAGGTCTAATTAAATTTCAAGTTTCTTGAAATTTTATAGAAACTTTATATTTTTTTAAAACATTTGCTATTAGTTCATATATCAATGACATACATATCTCATCTTCATGGTGATTTCAGGAGGTAAATATAGAAGGAATTTCATCAATCATACTATTTACTTAAAAAAGTAATTAAATAAAAATTAATTTTAAAATAAAAAATAATTAATTATTATATTAATTAAATTAGATATTATTTTAAAAATTATAAATATTATAAATATTTAAAATAATTTCTAAATTAATAATTATTTCATATTCACAAATTAATAACTAAATCTCTAGTAACTAATTTAATATCAATTTAAAAATTATTTATTAATAATAAAAATTATTTTAAATATTAATAATTATTTTAGTTTTTAAAATATAATATTTAATTTAATTAATATAGTAATTAATTATTTTTTATTTTTAAAATTAATTTATATTTAATGATTTTTTTAATAATAAATTAATATAATCATTAATTATTTTTTATTTAATGATATTGTTAGTGAATAAAGTTTATATCATACTTAGTTAATTTATGCGTTAATAAACTTGTTTGGTACGAGATTTCACACACAGATATGCACCCTGATTAGAAGATTTTATCAGGAGATTTTAGTAGAATGTATAAGAAATATAATATTGGTATTAAAATAATTAATGGAGATCAATGTAAAAGAAATAAAAAAAATTATGTAATTTTGTAAACTTCATTTCAATAATGTAGTTTATTTAAAACCCTATAAATTTATTTTAAAAATTAAGGTCACCATTTCTTCAATAACTTAAAATTTCTAGTGAAACAAAAATGAAAAATGAAAATAATTTTGTGGTAACTTAAATTATAATTTTAAGGGATATAAAATACAAGAAATTTATAAAATTCTTTATCTATATATATATATATATATATACATATACTACATTTTTCTATTCATATAAAATTAATTCTAAAGATACTATTTTTAACTAATAAATTGTTGACATTTAAAAAAATATTTATGATATTTATAAGTTGTTGACTCATGTTTTATATCTTACAAAACTAATTCTATAATCTAGAAAATTTATATGAAAGAAAACCTAGTTATATCTTTTGCTTTTGCACTCCAAAAACTTTTGGAATGGAATGAACCATCATCAGATCTAGCTTTGGTGCTTTAACCTTTTGATAATTTGTGTTGAGTCAACAGCTTCATTGGCCTCAGCAAGGTGGCAACAAGATCTTACCGATGTGGGCCCACTTTCACTGTCTGAACCAATGACTTAGCTCCACACTTTCACTGTCTGCACCAATGGCGTAGCTCCATGATCTCAAAAAATTTTACCCTTTGATAACTATCAAACATATATGTCTAATGAATTCACAAGCAATGTTTTTTTTACCTTAAACATAAACTTTCAGAAAATCAACTGTAAAGGGTAGGAAAATTGTTAAGCCTGAACGAAGTTTCTTTGTTTTGCTGTTTTGCTCAAAACTCAGTAAAAGGAAGAAGGAAAGAGAAACATCAATACAGGGAAAATGAAGAAAAAAAATGCAAATTTAACGTTTTCTCTTTTGATTTTTCGGATAGAATAATCAAAATACCCATTTGTCATATTAAAAGGTTAATGTTGACTTGTCCTTTAGTTTGTTTTAAGATTTCACCAAGAAACTCAGAACCACAAGGCAAGGACCAAGTGGTGTGGATTTCCCTATCACACGCATTGAACTCATATTGGTCTCATTTGCCTTGATTTTATTCATCTCTTTGTTTCCTTTTTCAACTCTCTATTGATCCAGCAAATTTTTTGCTTTTCAAAATCCCTTTATCATTTGTCTGGAAACTGAAATCAGAGAGAAAAGTTTATCTTAGACTTGTTAGTGTTAGATTCCAATCATGCGTAGTTGAAAGAACAAATCTTGGAGGAATTTCTTGCAAGCTGATTTAATCTTTGCTGTGAAGGGTGCATCAAAGGTGTGATAATGCAGGAGGAGGGAAATCAGGAAGATCCATGTGGTGAATCTGTGGAGGAAAATGAACCCAAAAGGGGGGTTTGGGACTGTTTTTGCATCCCCGTCCAATGGTTTAGCATGCTTTCTAGGGAAATGCATTGGAGCTTTGTATTTGGGGTGGTGGTTATTTATGGAATAAGCCAGGGAATTGGTGGAGCTCTTGCTGAAGTTGGCACTAAGTATTACATGAAAGATGTTCAGAAGGTGCAGCCATCCGAAGCACAGGTTTATAAAGGAATCACATCCATTCCTTGGATTGTGAAGCCTCTTTGGGGTCTTCTCACTGATGTTCTCCCATTTTTTGGGTATCGCAGGAGACCTTATTTCGTTTTTGCTGGTATGTCATGCACTGTGCACTTCTTCTCTGATCTTCCTAAGTTCAGATAGGTTACATATATTTCAAATTAATTATTGTTTTAGGTAGGAATTTCAGTAATTTGTTAAATGTCTGGCAGCTTTTCTTTTCCTTCTACCCTTCACTTCTGAATGTTTGCCTAGATCTCTATCAGTTTGAAAGAACTTAAATGAATGCTAAGCTGTCAATACAGAGTGGAAGCACAACAGTAATAAATGTCTCTAATTGGATAGGACTATAGTCAAAATATTCCTTATATAGTTGGACAATCTTCCTGAGGACTAATGTTTAAGGGTTTAAGGTTGAGTTGAATTTAGCCCATTTCCAATACACTCTTTTAGGGGCTGGAAAAGTGACAGATGTAGTGTTATCAAATATTGTGGAGAAGACCGCCTCAAAGGAGATTTGGGACACTCTCATCAAATTGTATAAGGTTAAGTCACTTTACAATATTCTTGAAGAGGAAAATCTATCCTCTTCGAATGAGTGAGTCCACATGGGTTAAGTCACTTCACAATATTCTTGAAGAGGAAACTCTATACTCTTCGAGTGAGTGAGTCCACATGACAAACCACATCAACAATCTGAAATTATTTGCTGAACTTTCAGCGAAAAATTTCAACATAGTCGTAAATGAACGTTTTGAGCTTCTACTTTAGTGTTTACTTGATTCGTATGATTAAATCATCATCAATATAACAAATAACAATATTGATGGACACCTACACTTTAAGGATGTTGTCAGAGTTATTCTTGAAAAAGAATCCAAGCGAAAGGTAGAAAGGGTAGAAGGTTCAAAGCAAGCAAAGATTTTGACGATGATGAGAGGTAGATCAACAAAACATGGCTCCAGTGGGAGTCAAACTCATGGTAGATCAAAGTCTCAAAGTAAGAAGCGTCTCAAATGCTTCAAAGTAAGAAGCGTCTCAAATGCTTCAAAGTAAGAAGCGTCTCAAATGCTACCAGTGTGGCAAAAGAGGGCATGTAAAGAAAGATTGTTGGCATAAGAAGGATGGAGCTCAAATGTTACCATTGTGGCAAAAGAGAGCATGTAAAGAAAGGAAGGATGGAGGAAAGAACCCTAAAACATCAATCTCACAAGGTTGTGTTGCAAGTAGACGCTATTAACACAACACATCCTTCATTGTCAAATCTTGTTAGCACATATGAAAGCATGAAAATGCTAAGAAAAACTCAATTCAAATCGCTTTTGATCGTATGTGTAATTGTTAAAAACATTGAGTTAAATGATCTATTTATAGTGTTCAGAAAATGCTAATTAAAAATTGTTACTAAAATATTTAATTGATTATTCAAGATGTTAATCAGTTATTCTTAGTGAAATTTTGAGAAGCATTTAAAATGCTTTTTGGTTTAATTAATTATGGCACATGTTAATCGATTAAAATGTTGAGAGAATGGTTTTCTAACTCTTTGAACTACTATGGTCTTGGAGTGTGTCCAGCAATATAGAATAGATTTGATATCATGTTAAAATTTAGAGTTAGGTTTAATTCAGATTTACAAAACTAAAGTATAAGATAGAATTGTCCGATCCAAGTCTTGTAAGAATTTCATTGGTCAATCTCTAGTTCAAATGAGACTAACCACACCTATGAAAGTGCAGGGTAGCCTAAAGAAACTGCAATCTGTTTATAGTTTTACTCAATATGACATTATTTTGATATTATTTTGTAAGTTAGGTGTAGGATCTTTCATAATCCTATAAAACTGATTTGTTAGAATAGGGTTCTCTAAATCTTTGATCATATTTCTTGAGAAACTCGTTTCTCTTTTTTCCTCTTATTTTTCTCTACTAGAAGTTTTTTGTGTGGTGGTATTTGTTCAAATAGGCCAACAGAGAGCTTAGAGCCTCAAGCTACTTTTGCAAGCATAATCAAATACCTGCTTAAGTGTTTATATGATAAGATTGGTCCGAATAAGCTTCGTAAAAGTTCTTCCAAATACCACGTAAGTAACTGCTTCTTGACATATCATACGCTTAACAAGATCTTGATTGAACTTGGAATGATTGCAATATTTAGGAAGATCAATTTTTCAATTTTACTTTATTACTACAATGTGTATTAAGCATGAGTATAGTTAGCTTTTCTTCAAACAACCTTAGAAGGGTTACAACTACAACCAAGATTGTTTGCATTTAATGTGTTTCTTATTGAGGATTAACTTTGTACTTTATCACATATCAGTGATGCCGAGTAAGTATACAAGAGCTTCAGAAATTGCTTCACTAACATAGTAGCTTGACTTTTTGGCCTCTTTGACGGTTTCAGGTATCTTAGGAGTAATTTCCATGCTTTTGTTATCTTGGCATAAAAATCTGCATCTTGTGCTGGCCCTTCTATCATTAACAGCTGGGAGTGCTGGGGTGGCAATAGCAGATGTAACCATTGATGCTTGTGTGGCACAGAACAGTATCTCTCATCCCTCACTTGCAGCTGACATGCAAAGTTTATGTGCTTTTAGTTCTTCTGTTGGATCACTATTTGGTTTCTTCATTAGTGGTATCTTTGTTCACCTTATAGGCCCAATGGTTAGTCTTTGAAAACCTTTACCCCCTAAAACATGCAAAATTTTCCTTGTCTTTTATATTTTACTAAGAGAGCATTTTTCATCATAGGGGGTGTTTGGTTTGATGACTATCCCAGCTGGACTAGTAATTTTTGTTGGTTTTCTGCTTTATGAGCCTCGCATGCACCACACATCTTATAGACAGGTATAACTAGTTTATGTCATTCAATGGTCCTAATACAAGCATAAACTGAGTTTCCATGTCGTTTCTAGGTGAAACAAAATTTTTTTGAAGCTTCCAAGGCTATGTGGACTACATTGAAGAGCGAAGATGTATGGAGGCCTTGTTTATACATGTATTTATCCATTTCATTGAGTTTGGATATTCGTGAAGGAATGTTTTATTGGTATACAGACTCAAAGGGTGGACCATCTTTCTCTCAGGTATTTGATTTTATATATTCATCAATGTTATAGTTGAACAATGAGATTGACTCAGGTGCAAAATATGATTATTTTCCATGAACAGAGAGCACAAAAACAGAAAAGTTAGCCAAAAATCTCTTCTCTAGGTAACTCCTAGGTTCCTTCTCTAGTTATGTATGTCCCCTAGATTCCTTTTCCTATCTGATAACAAATGAGATATTGAACCCTTGTGATTAAGTGTAGCATTGTTCTACCATGTTTAATTAAATGATCTTAATTTGACATTACTCTTATTATATAATACTAATAAGAATAATAATAATACATGTCATCAATTAATACCTATCTTCCATTATCTTACACAGGAGAGTGTTGGTTTTATATTTTCAATTAGTTCAGTGGGGGCCCTTTTAGGTGCAATCCTATATCAGTATGCCCTGAAGGAATATGCATTCAGGAGCTTGCTCTTCTGGACTCAGTTGATATATGGTTTGTCAGGGATGCTTGATCTGGTTCTGGTGTTGAGATGGAACCTGAAGTTTGGCATAGCAGATTATTTCTTTGTTGTGATTGTTGAAAGCATAGCACAAATGACCAACAGGCTAAAGTGGATGCCTATGCTTGTGCTTAGCTCAAAGCTGTGTCCCTCAGGCATTGAAGGGACCTTTTTTGCTCTCCTAATGTCAATTGATAATGTTGGACTTCTGTCTGCATCATGGGGTGGTGGCTTTGTTCTCCACATTCTAAAGATCACAAGAACAAGGTTTGATAATATTTGGTTGGCCATTTTTATCAGGAACATCTTAAGGATCACTCCACTTTGGCTGCTGTTTTTGGTTCCTAGAGCTGACCCCAACTCTTCCATTCTCCCAGCAAGTGAAACCATGGATTCCAAGGTGGCTATTGACACTTCAGACACCAAAAATGTTGAATTGATGTCCCTTGTACACAGTGTTGATGGTAAATAGTTCAATGAAAACTAGACACATTCTTTTCTATTCTCAATTCCAAACACAGGAAATTACCAAGCTAGTGTAAATTAAAAATGCAATTTGTTTGCATTTAATGAGAAAAAGAAATTTAAGATGATTTTGAGTTAAGAAAATTGGCCTTTTATATGAATTTATTTATTCTCTTTATATCTTTATTTTAAATGATTTTTTAAGTTATTACATAAGGGGTTCCATAATAATTATTAATGAATGATAGGATGGTTGTGTAAAGTAAGCCCTTGACATACAATCAGTTTATTTATTATCAAATTGTTATATCAATTATCAAATTAAATAATAACACTAATGCTTTTCTCTTTTGAATAAACTTGAGATTTTTTTTTATTAACATTGCTTGGTAATTTTGCAATGTATTTATAATTTTACTCATAATTAGTTTTTCTTGAAAATTGACCAATCACTTTTAGTGAGATTTCTTTTCCCAATCTTTAAATCCATAGTTTTAATAAAATTTTGGACTTTTTATTAGCTTAGTTATATTTTTTGTTCTTAAAATTTAAATAAATAAATTTTAAACCTTTAAATTGAATAAAAAAAACAGTTCTTACAATTAAAAATTATTTTATTCTTTTAGAGACAAATGCATTAAAAAAGTGATGATGCAGTGTTAAGAACTATTATACACCTGACAAATACGGGGAGAGGATCATGTAACCACTTTTTACTAATTTTGGTTAATGTTGGGAATTAAAAATAAATATTCTGAAATTAAAAAGTTGATATTTTCTTATTTAAAAGATTCAAAATATGATTAGCCCAAACATTAGAATATTATAATTGTTATTAAATGCTTTTAGATATTAAATTATTATTCAAGTGAAGTTGTCATGGGTGTTGAATTTTTATTAATTATATATATATATATATATATTTTAAATATTCATTTCACCCAACTCATCCCATGATGGGTTTATTGCTAGCTTTTTATATATTATAAATACTTTTTGTGATATCGGATATACATGGAAAGATAATAGAACCAATAATAATAATATTTGTACATCCAACGCTCTTTCTATTTAGCACAGATACGGATACAAACACCGATATGATACAGATATGGATACAGAAATACGTATAATCTCTAAAATGTAGCATACGGGACATGGATCTATATATTATATAATTTTAAATTATATAAATTAAAAATAAATATTTATATGCAAAAGTATGTTTCAGATTCTTTTGAGAGAAAAAAGATATTTTTCATGACTGGTTCAAAAGAATTTGTTCCTTATTTTTATAATCATAATAAAAATTTATACAATAAATTTAATTTTTTTAAAAATTATTGTATTTATACCTTTTAAAATTGTGTTAGAACCGTGTTAGAATTTTAAAAAATTCAACAAATATTTTTTGAATTGAACACTTCACCGATAAGTGTCATACGAGTGTCGATACCGAAATGTGTGTCCAACACGAATACGTCCATTTAAGAGAAGTGTTTGAGCTTAATAGTTTTTTAACTATAAAAGATTATACTAATTAATTAATATAAATATAAATAATAATATTATTATTATTAAGTCAAAGTGTGGAAAAATATAGTGTGAAATTGTCCTCATTCTACTAAAAGAAGAGGAACATATTTTTTTGTCTTTTGGGTAAATAGTTGGTAGACAGATAAGCCTACACCAATCATGCAGTGAACCTAGCACCACTTGCAGTATAAAATAGTTTCCAGTCAAAATAATTTATAAAGATGGACTTCATAGTCTGCCAAATCCACTTATCTTCAAAATTTATAATTCAAATGACTTAACAACTCATCAAAAATGAAAGTGAAAATGAAAATAGGAAATCCAAACAGACCAAAAACCTCATCCTCCTATTCTGATACAAACATGTGTACAAACCAAATCATCATCACCTTCCAACACTCACAAAACTGCTAGTAATGGGTTGTGATGGCCCTGAATGAGGATTACTGTGATGATGGGGCATTGTAATGAGTTGCATGGGAGGAGCACGTTCATACATGTCAAGTGGAAGCAGTGGCAATGGTGCTTCAAGCTGCAAAACCTTCATCACTTGTGCAGCCTTAGGCCTCTCTTTATCATTAGGGTTTGTGCACCACAACCCCACCACAAGCAAACTCCTCATCTCATTCTCATCAAACTCATTCCTCAATTTCTCATCTGCAGCTCTCAGAAGTTCCCCTTCCACATAAAGCTGCCACACCCAATTCATCAAGCAAACATGAAACTCCCCATCTTGGTAAGTCCTCCTCCCACTTGCTATCTCCAATGCCACCACTCCAAAACTGTACATATCTGATTCCCTGCTAGCTCTTCCTCCGTTCACGTATTCAGGTGCTAAGTAACCGTATGTTCCCACCACCCCAGTTCGTTGAGTTCTCAGCCTTGGATCCACCAATTTGGCCATGCCAAAATCCCCCACCTTGGTGTTAAACTCCATGTCCAATAACACATTCGCTGATTTTATGTCCCTGTGTAGCACACACTGCTCTGCGTCCTCGTGAAGATAATGAAGCGCAGTTACAACGCCAAGTGCGATCTTGTACCTCACATGCCACTCTAACATCCTCTTGTTTCCAAACAAATGAGTGTCGAGGCTTCCGTTTTGCATGTATTCGAAAATCAAGAGAAATTCACCTTCTTCGTGACACCACCCTATGAACTGAACCAAGTTTTTGTGGATTAAACGGCTTATTATTCTAACCTCGTTGGTGAAAACTCTCTCTGAATTCTCGAAGTCTGCAAAGATTCTCTTGATGGCCACAACTCTTCCTAGGTAACTCAACACACCCTTGTATACCTGCCCCGAAGCTCCTTGTCCGAGCCTTCTTTCATCTGAAAACCCGTTGGTGGCATCCACCAGCTCTTTGTACTCGAATCTTCTCGGGATAGTTCCTCTATCCAAGTCAAATTTAACTGAAGTTGGACCAATCTCGTCGTCGCCAGCATCATATAACATACAATCATCCTTTCTTCTCTTTCTCTTTATCAAAATGACCACAAAAGTACTCGCCCCCACAAGCAGAAGAACCAGTGGACAAAGAATGGCAACGATTAACACGAGCTTTGACCCTTTGTGATTTAGCTTCACACCCTCATTTTCCGCGGAGGAATCTTTCAAAGAGGAATTGAACTCCCACGAATAAATAACATTGTGTTCAGTGTAAAGTCCAGTTGAGGCGGAGAAACCAATATTGACCCACTCTGGGAGAATTTTCTTGAGGTCGATACTGTAAGACAGAGAAGAATTATTGTTGCTGTCCTTTGTGGTTGGTCTTCCTTTGAAGGACCAAGAAACAAAGAGGGTTTGAGTGGAGGCGGTGTAGGTGATCAAAGTGTGACACATTTTTCCGAGGTTGTTGTCGATGTCAAAGTTCTCAAAGGCCACAGAGGTTAAAGAGTTGTCGTTTACACCAACATGTTTCATTGGGGGATCAGTGGAGCCAATAAAGGTGTCAAACTCCACAGCAAAAACATGGTTCTGAGGGAGGTCACTGTTGGTGGTGGCGTTGAAGAGGGCAAAGGTGCCACCTGCGGAATTTGGAGGGATCTGGTAGCCAAGAGGGGCCAGGTAAAAGGCAAAGCCATCAGCATAAGAGGTCTCAGAGCTGTTTACTCTGTCAATGGAGAAGGTGAAGCGCGTGACAAAGTCGGTGACAACATTGGAAGATGGATCCCACAGGCGGAGGGGTTTGGAGTAGAGAGCCCTTCCGACACGAAAGTAGTAGCTAACTTTGTTGAGATCAATGGAGCCGTTGGTTGATCTTCCATCACCCTGGTAGGATATGTTTGATGTTGGATCATCAAAGTTGGTGATGTTGAAGAAGAGGGAATGAATTGGAGAGAAGGTGGTGAAGAAGATGAAGAGAAGTAAGTGAGAAATGGCTAACATGGTTTGTTTGATGAGTGAGGATTGAAACTTGGAAGATGGTGTGCAAATTCAAGCTTCAACTTGCTTGTTACTATATGAATATATGCAAGATTAAGACAAAGCATCATCGTCACATTTGCTTGGCGTGCTATCTTCTCTGCACACTCTTCCTAGAATAAACTTAGTTGAGGAAAAAGCCAGAAAGAAAAAGATAAGAAAAACAATAATATAATAGAAAAATATAAATCAGTTGACATAAAAAATATATACTACTTTTGCTAGTGTTAATATAATATTTTGGTGTGTAAAATGGAACCCACACTCTTCTGATTTCCATTTTCCAGTTTACAAGCTTGTTGTAGTCATTATTGGTGTTCAATAAGTGCCTACATGAACTTTCAAAAAATAATGTACGTAGAGTATCTTGAATAAAGTTAAAAATCCAATTTTTAATTCTTAAATAATAAAAGTAAATAGTTGTCTAAGAAGGAAAATTAAGTACTTTGCTCTGTCAATTTTTTTTCTAAGAAAGTATAGAAAAGAATTCATACAAGTTTCAAATATTCTTTAATTTATGTCCCTTTTAATTTTCAAGAACTCTTTTATTATTTATTTATTTTAGTTACAAGTGAAGACTTGCTTCATGGGACAAATTATTTGTGGTCAATTTCACATTGTTTAGTGCCAAGAAAATTGAAAAGTAATGAAAGTGCTAAGAAGTAGCAGAAAAAGGCCATAACAAAAGTGGATAGCACGCCTAATTCCAAAAAGTAGGATACTTGCTAGGGTTCTTTTCTGACCAGAATATTTTAGGATAAATACATAATTTTTTTGTACTGTTATTAAATCAATTAATTAGTTGATTGAGTTTGAAAAAATCGTTAGTTTATGCAAAATATTACTTATTTAATTGTCAAATTATTGTTAAAAATTTATACTATCAAATATAAAACATAAGATCATAATAGTTATTATAAAAATAACATCTTTTATATATATAGCATTATTAATGGTTAGAAATGTCAATTAGTCCTTTGAATGATGTTAAACTCAACAAATTCCTTTGTTTGAAAAAAAAATTGTACTTAAGAGGAACAATGGTTTAGACAAAAATTAAATACTTACTAAGATTTTAGTTGCTTCACATCATAATCTTAGTTATTTGTTAATATTATAAAAAAAATTCTTTTCTTGATTGATATTTTAACCTTATACATTATATTAAAACTTTATAACTATATCTTATTTTCAATGTATAAAACGCACCGCAGCTTTGGAATTGAGAAATGGAGAAGATGAAAACCAAATTTAAAAACTCAAATAGCAAAAAACGAAAATGAATACCTAATATAACAAAAGCAGAGTGAGAAAAGAACCTTCAATTCAGAGGAATAATGGAGAAGCTGAAGATGATTTTCTAGGGAAGAACGGAGGGAAGAACAAAGGGAAGAACGAGAACGTGAGAGAGCTGAAGGAGGAACGTGAGCTGAAGGAAAGTGAGCTGAGGAACAGGAAGAAATGTTTAACAGTGAGAGAGATGTTGAACTTTTGACTGAAAAAGTATTGGGAAAAGTAAAAAATAAGGAAAAAAATATTACTTTTGAGAAAACTTTAGGAATTTATCAGGGTTTATGAAAACCCCATGTACTAATAGGAGTTCTTATAACCTCTTCTAAAAAAACCCCGGTAAAATTAATTTTTTGTGTAGTGGTACACTTATACTTTTTATCCTGATAAAAAATATACACCACCAAGATTCAATTTGTAAACTTACATTTCTCTTTCTCTTTATTAAAAATAGATAAACTTTAAATTATAGGAAAGAAAAAAAAAATATAATTTTAATGTTAAATATGATACTTTGACATCAAGAAATGTGATCTATATTTATTTTATGTTTAAATAAATTATTGTTTTCATATAATATAATATTTTATTTTAAAAACTAGTGGTAGAATAGATATATTTTTTTAATAATATGTGAAATACGTATTTCTCTTTTGGTCAAAAAAAACTGCGCGTACTATTTGGTAGTCAAATAAATAGGTGCCACGTTTTTTCATAGGGCGGTTCCACCTCATCATAGCTACCTCGCAAGTTCCTATAATAAGATTATATATATTCTTTTTCTCATTTAAGACTTTGCATTGACCCATACCAAAATTAATTTTACTTTCTTATTATATTATTATAAAAATATTTGTTAAAGTTATTGATAGTTAATCTTCAATCAAGTTTTGCTTTTTCAACCAATGAATATGGTGTTATATATATAGTGTATACAACTTTTTTCTATTTTACCCATTTGATTATATTATTTTATTAGAAGAATTATTTGCGTCTATTGTTTAATTTCGAAAATCATCAATATTTCACTTAGTTTGTATTTTTAAGGTATTTATTAAGTAATTTATGTGGCAGTAAAAGTATTGTAAAAAAATGAAATTGAAGATCAATTCTAAGAAAATTCACGTATATAGTATTTTAGGGATTGATTTAGAAAATTCACGTATATAGTATTTTAGGGATTGATTTAGAATTTAAGGTTTAAGATTTAGGATTTAGGGTTTAATCTTTAACCCTAAATTTCATAAATTCCATATTTGGATTTTTTACATTGATTATAGAAATAAGATCTGCCAAGGAATTTGTTAATAAAGACATATTAGAAATTAAAAAACTATTTTCTTGGATGGAAAATTGGTGATGGCACTGAGCATTCCAAAATTTGGGGATGTTGAATTTGTTCTAAACCAAAATGTATAATTGGTGGAAAAATAGATGATGCCAAGAGATTTAGAAATGAATAATTATTAATCATATTATTAATTTATCATCAACGTTTCCTAATTGTTTATTACATAAAAATTTAAGATAAATAGTAAGTATTCACTTAGTGCATAGAATACTAACAACAAAAATTAATTTTTTACATTGTCTAATAATAGATAGTTGTAAAAGATTGAATAATAAAAAATATATTAAATATGGGTTCTTATCAACTTTTTTCATAAGTGAAAATTAATTTATATACAAATTAAAATTAAAAAAAGTCTAGAAAAAACATACCAACACGCTTTATATACTGAAACAAAGTAGGGGAAAGAAAATGGAAGATGTCAACTTGACTACAAGGACATAAAATTGATCATTTATGGAAAACTCTTATGGTCAAAATTAAATATCCAAAGTCATAACTGAATACTAAAACTTGAAAATGATTTTTTTTTTATTTAAACATTAATTAAATATTGAATAATATGAAGAATTTAACCACCATAAATCTGCACGTAACTTATTTCAAACTATTTTAAGCCATCACGTCAACTTATTAGTAAACTAAAAAAATCCACTGTTTGTGATCATAATATGCATAGTTTAAGTAAGAAATATTGCGGCAGCTAAAAATAAAATAAAAATCCAAAGTCACATCCGAAAAGATTTTGAAGAAAATTTTGGTAAAAAAAATAAAATATCATTTGTTTTGGTATGCCTAGGATGAAGGTGGCATCACAACATTCAATGTTAACAATTACGTTACGTTGGTTATTTAATAAGCATTGTGTTACATTTTGAACTCGTGCATATCTTGAATATCTTATAACCAAACTTTAATTATTATCAATAATAATTATAAAATAAAACGATTAATTCAATAAATTTTTATTATTGAAAGGTTATTTATGAATTATAAATGACTGCAATAAGGTCAACAATCATTATTCAAAAGGGTCTATACAAATTTTTAGAAAATACAATTTATCTTATTAATACATGAATGGTCCAAAACCAAGAAAAAGCAATGCGAAGACTGTTGTGTGATGTGATTTGACAAGATACAATTACTCAAATAATTCATCATATTTTAAACATAGAAATTGGTGTTAGAATCAAATTAATGTCAAAATAAACTCATTCTGCATTTTTATCATTTCAAATGCAATATTCAGTTAACATTTTTTTCGCAGAAAAATGGAAGGTTTATCAAATCAATACCAACACTTTATATATGACATGTAAAAGTGTGGATCAATTTTGTATCGATGAAAACTTTCTTTTTCTAAAGGAAACTTTTATTTAATTAAATTTAAAAGAACATTTTATGATCCCTGGAGTTCAATGTAAACCAAAATATTAAGTGAAACAACAAAAAGCTTGTTACAAGAAAATAAAAATATTCCTTTGAGAGAAGAATGCATCAAAGATCAGTGTGCACCAATTAATTGACAACCCAATTTCCTATTTACAACTAGTTACTTTGAGAAATTTGTGGATTATGATCAAAACATTATGCACAGGTACACCATTCAGAGTCCCCAAAAAGAATAAAGGAACTGTGATTCTTCTTAGGCACCCTTGTTTATCCTTGTCCCCCACCATCTTTGCTGGAGTGTAATGTAAGCACTGGACTTTGGATCATGGCCATTGATATGAATCCACCACCGACAAAGATTTCTAGACCAAGCTCCATTTGCTGCATCATTGAAATGTGGAATCAGGAAACAGTAAAACCTGTGACAGTGGATCACACCTTAAAAGCCACTCTTTCCAATTAGCTACTGTTTCTTTATGAACACAGGCTAAAGTAATAATTAAGTAAAATGCCTCATAGAGCCTTTGCACTCGGAGGCATAATAATGAATACAATAAGTCCCCAATGCAGCTTAGTAAACAAGGGCACTCTTGATTAGTTGAGTGTTTTTTGGGAGGGTGGATGGATTTATATTATATAGTACATTGTGCTAATCTTGTTGAGCTAAGGGAAATGCCCTGCTGAAAAATTAGAGGGCAAAACTATATTGGATTATATTATATTAAGATTTCTATCATTCTTCAAATAACCAAGTGCAGTTCATGTTGAATAGCATCATCTCATCATGACTTGCTCTTATATTTCCTCTGGGGTTTCAAATCAACCACAATCACAGTGATATTATCTTTGCTTCCTTTCTGAAGGGCACGGTTTGATAGGTATTCTGCTGCTGCTTGTGCAGCAGGATCAACTCCCTCTCCCCTTTCTGATGAGGGTTGTTCCAAGCCATTTTTCTTGTACCAGAGAACTATCCGTCGCCGGGCAAGGTCACAGACCTCTTCGTTTGACATAACATCCCACAGACCATCACTGGCCAGAATGAGACACTCATCGTCTTTTGTCCTGGGAAGAAACCTAACTTCTGGTTCGGGAATAATCCATGGCTTCAAATATCTATCCCCTGAAAATCACAGCAAGGATAAGCAGAAATAATTTTGGTTGCTTAAACAACTGCATGGACTCCTAGTTGCATAGACATGTCAGCTGGTCCTGAACCTTTTGCATGACAATATTTTAACTTCCAAAACAAAAATGATGCTAATTTTGTGCATTGTAAGTTCAAATCTAAACAAAATTGGAGTACAAGGGTCCTCTTAAGAACTTTGGTGTAGTCTAGACTTTCAATAATTTTAATGCAGGGTCAAAATTTTGATATAGGGACACTATTACAAGTGGTGCCAAAACCACTAGCAAAAAGAGAATAATAATGTGCTAGCATAGTTTCTAATAAGATATACTCAACTTTTATAATAACAGATATTTACATAAAACAAAAGGTAGCAACTGTAGCCAATCAGATATACTCTTTATTAGAAATAAAAAAAAAAAAAAGAGGCCTTTACCTAAGTTAGGGTCCCAATTTATCTCATAAAGGAGCAGCATGAAAAGGAGAGAATGAGAGGAGGCACTAGAGCTAATACTTCAAAAATTGCCTCTACCAGCCTTTGGCCTCGTATAACAAAATATTTTGCCTGTACTAGTACATTTTCCACCACCTTATTATCTGAACAAGCAAAAATAATCATAATCTCTTACCAGACGCAAGTCTTCCTCTTATTTCAACTATACTAATAATATACAAGCACTTAGATCTGGACTCTGAACGTTTGAATGCAAACCGTTGATTTTACTTTCCTCCTGCAATCTTCTTTTGGCTTAGGCTTAACATAACCTTAAAAGAATGGTATTTTGATAGCCAAATATAAAGCATAGAGAAGCTTATTGCACCACAATTTGTAGCTTAGGTTCAACAAGATATACTTTCAATAATTGTTGCAGATTGACAGCAAAGGGCTATGCTCAGCAGTTCTAGAGAAAACAGGATGGAATGGGAAATTTTTCTTCCTACAATATAATACTGAAAAGATAAGTACACCTCATACAATTCAGATGATTAAGTATCTCCTCTCCCAAGTTTCAAATAGCTTCCTCGTCAAAAGATGAATTGAGGATGCTCACCTATTCAGTATTACTGTTAGGCTAGGTATTGACATATTTCCAGTAAACCAACCAAATACAAAGGGGGTGCAACAATTAGCATCTGCTTTCTTCATTAGTAAAGTAAGATACTGATGACAAACGTATTGTGAGAAGGAAGCCCTTGTAAGTAACCACTCTTACTAAAAGATTTCTATGAAACTGAAACTAGTCCCCACAAGAGATACTGAAAATAAAGTAATTGATTAAAAAGTGCATACCGATAGACCTTGACATTGCAAGAACACCAAATACACGATGACCATTCCATTGAATCACTTTTCCTCCAGCTGCCTCAATTCTTGCATGTTCATCCGTTCGGTTAGGCTAACATATCACAACATGAATCACCTGTTAAAAATTTAAAATATTAAAGGAGATATATAACTATAAATGGAGTAACTTACTTTATGGTCCTCTGATAATGCAATGGGTTCTTTGCCGCGACATAGAACTGCTCTTGAATCACCACAATTTGCAACTATGATATGAGATGAAGAAATAACAGCAACAACAGCAGTGGAGCCGACAGTTTCTGGGGCAACAGGTTCATTATCAACTTTCCCTCCAACTTCAGCATCAACCTTTAGGAAACAATTGGTGAAAGCTTTTTTCCACTGATCTTGACAACCATCCTTCATACTTCCACTGATTAGAGTTTCCTTGAAAAATTCTATTTCCTCAGCCAAAGCCTTGTGGATGCGATCTTGACAATACTTTGCGACCTGAATGAGGAAACCATGCACCAAAAGAAGGGTATTACAGATAAAGCTAAAATCATTGGACACAAGAATCATGACGATAAAGATCAAAATAGAATTTTACCTGAGAACCACCATGGCCATCATAGACTCCAAAGAAATGAGTCATCTGCTGATTAAAACACTTGTTTATTCCATCAAGCACCCGATCACCAATTAGCATCTGAATAGGAATTTTCAAAAATCGAGGCACAGTTGCAAGTGAATCTTCCATCTCAGGTCTTCTTCCGCACACAGATATGAATCCATAAAGTGGGGTATAATCCAATTCAAAAACACTCCGACCAACCATTCCACTCACCCCCTTTTCCTGGGGCAACTGATGAAGAACAACGTCAGAAGGATTAGGGTCAGTTCTAATTCCATTCTCTTCTTCAAGGCTCACTGCCACAGCAAGAGGTTCAGTCGTAATATCTGTGTCAACGTTTGATTCCCCCAAATCAACTGCCTCGGCAACAATATTGACAGCACCAATGCTCTTATCTACATAAGCAGAACACGGTGTCCCGACATCAGAAATAGCATCAAAACAGAAGGACTCCTCTCCACACACACTACTGTTCTCACTGACTGCAGAAAGAGAACATGAGCTATCAACAACCTGGTCACCTTCCAATGACAATGAATCCTCCTCAATTTCATCGGCTAACACTTCATCACCAGCAACCAAAGTGCTTCCATTTTGGGATATCATATCTAACATAGGATTCTCTCCTTCTCTATCCTGTTTTGGTGGTATAACCTCAGTAATACCAGCTTCATCCTCCAAATTGCCACTCTCATCACAATCATCGGAACCTGCAACTGTCTTGGTGGAAACCTTAGTTACAGAATTAGATAACAACCCTGTATCCGCCATCAGCTTAAACCTAGATACATCCATGGGGGAAACTATGGTTGGGTTATCACAGACTGAACAACAATTACCTACTCTTAATGGCACTGCAACCACAAATGACATCTCCATTGAAATCCCTATCTAGGTAGGACAAAAAGTTACCCTCCCACCCCTCTGCTATCACAAAACCTGTCATACTTCAACTAAATTTGCACCTGCTTTTGAGATTGAATAGGATCTTAGAATGTGAAAGGGTGGCATTTTACATTCCTAATGAGCCCTACAAGACAAAAGGGGAAGCAAATTCAGGCGATGCAAAGCATGAACTACCTAAAAGGTTGTGAAAGTGAAATGGGGTACTCAGATCTGGTCAACATCAAAGCATCTCAACTTCCATTTTTGGAAATGTTAATCATAAATAGCTATGCCAATTGCCACAACACCCTTCTCAAGCATTACAACTCCATCTAGCTTTGTCAACTCTAATAAGAGAAAGCCAGCCTGAAAACAATAAAACAAAAACAAAAACACAACCTTTTATCTGCATAATAACATATTACTCTAAACCCCACCAGTTAAAAAGAAACAAATTTCAAAAACAAAGACACCCCTTATCTCTAAGCACAAGAAAGAAGAAACTGGTCATGAGAAAGAAACCCAGAAAAGGTAAAGCCTCAAGAATCACAAGGAAACCCTAAAA
Organism: Phaseolus vulgaris; assembly: GCF_000499845.2. Taxonomy (NCBI): domain Eukaryota; kingdom Viridiplantae; phylum Streptophyta; class Magnoliopsida; order Fabales; family Fabaceae; genus Phaseolus; species Phaseolus vulgaris. Next base: position 3,688,337 of record NC_023759.2, read on the forward strand.
AGATGACACCCTTTTCCACATACCACCATTAGTTGCCTGGATCTGAGGCAACGCAACGCATCACAGGCGCGCGCAAGCTCTAGTAGTAATAATAACAATATTAACATTAATTTAATAATTATTACTACTACAGAATCAATGAAGAAAAAGAAAGCATAAGAAGTGAAAAGAAAAAAATTAGAAGAATGAAGAGTGAGTCACTACCTAATTTTGTCAACGATGTAGGGTCTCGTTATTTCTCTTCTCTCTCACACACACTCACACACTCTTCTTTCTCTATCTTATTTCTTCTTCTAACCTTGACACCTGAAACCCATGGATTGATAAAAAAAAAAAAAGGAACAAAGCATCATTAAACAACAAAAGCCACGCATTGCTGTTTATTTATTTATTTATTCTTCTGACCTATTAAACAATAACAGCTCAACTATGCACTATTACTTTAGTTTTATGATTTTTGACTTTGGGTGAACTCAAATTTTGTGTATTCGATTTAGAAAAAAATGGAAATTATCAATGCTTGCCACGTGGTTTTCATTCAGATTTACCAAATCATTACGAGAAAATGTATTGTACAACTTTAATTTCATACTGTTATAAAAAATATTTTTCTTTAAAAGAGACATATGCATAAGTTTATTTAAAACCAAATTGAACGAATATATCTTCATCATAAATTTGATAACATGATTAACTTTTGTAAGATATTTAAAAAAATAGTAAGTAGAAAATTTATTTATAGATAATCAATTATCATATAAATTTGATTTTGTGAGAATTAATTAAAAATATTTGTAATGTAGTTTTGAACCTTCGTTGAAGAACCTCCGGCGGAATGTTGAGATGGTATGACTAGAATAAATATTGTTGCAAGATATTATTTGTTTTGGAGTTCGGAGTATCGTCACGATTTGTTCCTAGTGTCTCGAAGGATTAAAGGTATAAAGTGTATTTAAATTGTCTCAACTCTTAAGCGATGTAGGACTATTAGACATACCGGAAACAATAGTTAAATAGAAAATATGTAAATTTAGAAAAAAAAAATATACATGTTAGTCAATAATAATAATAATAAAATTCTAAGTAATTAAATTAGAAATTGTGTTTTATGTGAAATTAAACGACCAATATTACATTTTTATATTTTGTTTGAATTTTTGGAAAGGGCGTGGGGGGATGAAAATGAAAAGAGAGAGAAGACTACATTTAGAAGAAGAGCAAAAAAATCTTGTTATGAAAACTTTCGAAATACATGAAATGTTTTCAAGTTTGTTTTGGAAAACTCATTCCAAAAAGTATTATATACCTTTTAAAAAAATCATATTTCAATCATATTCCAGAAAACTTGTTCTGAGAATTTTACTCTAAAAATTTTGTTTTAAAAAATTTATTCTAAATTTTTTGTTCCAAAACATATGTTTCGAAATGTATTTCATAAATTTTGTGAAATACACTGTGAAGTAATCCAGAAGTTAGTTTAAAGAAGGGTAAAATAATTATTTTAAAAATTATGAGAGTGTAGGTTCAAAAATGGGTGATGCATGAAGTAAAAACCATAAATTTTACCCCTTTAAAAATGACTTTTAGATTATTTATTCCAAAATATTTCCTGAACATACTTTCCGAAATACATTTTATAAATTCTGGATTTATTATTTTGAAAATTAAAAAGATGCGTTCCAGAAAGAATATTTTAGAATTATTTTTTTCCTTTTGGAACTTCTATTTTGGAAATACCTTTTGTTTACAGAATCCTTATTCCAGAATCATCCAAAATTATCAAGGATAATCTTGGTATTACATAGAATATAGGGGTGCAGAAAGAAAATTGTAGGCGTGCAGGAAGAAATACCCCTTAAATTTTTTAGTAAACCCATGTACACCCAAAATATTTGGCCCAATTTATAAATAATTGGGATTTTACTTCTTGCATCCCCATTTTTGAACTTGTACCTCCATATATTTAAAATGACTATTAACTTTCTGTATTAAAGTGATTTCTAGATTATCTGTTTTGAAATTTTTTCCGAAGCACTCATTTAAGAATTCATGAAATATATTCTAGAACATGTTTTCCAAGATAAGATTTTCAGAAAATTTTTCTTAAACGCATGAAATAAATTTTAGAACAAGATTTTCAGAATGTCTAGAATGTGTTTTCTATAGTAGTTTTCTAGAATAAGCTTTCTAAGAACACATGAAACGTGTTATAGAAAAAGCTTTCTAGAACAAGATTGTTTTTTGCTCTTTTTCTTCTAAGTGCAATCTCTTTCTCTTCTTCTTCTTCTTCTTTTACAACAATAATGTTGGAACAACAATGCAGTAGTGACGACAACGATGATGTTATGAGGGAGAGGCATACGGGACAATTTCAACCAATTTTGCGGGTGCAGGTTATAAAATAGGGGTGGAGAAAGTAAAAGCCAATTAATTGAATATGGACCAAAATTATGTTTGCCAAGATTCTCGTTGATAAAAGGAGTAGACGGTTTCTTCCTATACCTCCATAGGTTCTGCAACCACTCCATACAAAATGTGAAAATACCTTTTTATCCTTCTTATGCCACCTCCATAGAGTAACTTCTGGATTATGTAATTCAGACACGCATTTGAAAAAAGACTTTCAGATTACATAATTCGAAAACTAATAATGCATCTGAAAAAAGGTTTCCGAATTATGTAATCTAGAAGTTAATTACGAATTTAAAAAAAAAATTACAGAATATGTAATCTTTGGAGTATTTTTGGAAATATAAAAATTTATAAAGATGAGAGAAGAGTATATGGAGGTGCGGGAAGAAACAGCCGAAGTAGCAACATCATGGTCATAGAAAGTGGTCCAACCAAAGTTTATTTATTTATAATACTTCTTGCATGGATATTATTTATAAATATATTTAAAAACTTAAAGTGATTTAACGAATAACAAGATCACCTTCTCTATACTACTATTCATTTAAACCAAGTTAAATCTTTAATTAATTATAATTATAAATGGTGTTTAGATAAATTTCTCTATAAATAATTATAAGACAACCTTATAATTTATGCTTGTAATTTATAGTTTTTTTCTTTATTAGTGTCTTTTTTTTCACCACATATATAAAAATTAAGCAATATTGTTTGTCTTTTTAATAAACAATATCATGTCATATGTTTTAACAATAAATTTTGTTAAACAAAATTTCAAATAATTTTTAAAAGCAATGACGCAAATGTACAAATAAAAAAGACTTTGTTAAAATGATAAAATTCACTTTAAAGGTCTATACATTTAAGAAAACTAGTCTCGTGATTTTCGGTTGTGAGAAAACGTTATTTTTAAAAAAAACATTATGACATGATGAAATATAATGAGAATTAATAAAAAATCTATTTAATTTGAGTTTGTCTAATACACACCAAATAAAAATGGGATAATTTAATCTTATTCTATTATTTACTTCTATTTTTAATCAGAACCTGGGTTTATTTCATTTTCTTATAACATCTCAAAACAAGGGAATTTATTTTTTTCAGCTAAAAACAAAGCAATGAAATTTTTATTATATTTTTTTCATTCTATTTTAACGAATTCCACTTTATTTTGCCTTAGAAAGACTCTTTCAGCATTCTCAACTCTAATAATCAAAAGTTTGTTTAATTTACCATTTCAAACATTATTTGATTGAATTAATAATGAGCTACTTTGGGTATAACTTTTTTTTTTCAAACACACCATTATTATTTTTTGTTTCATCTTGGAGAAGTAGTAATGTTATGATTTTTTTTCTTAAACAAGCAAATAAAAAAGTGCATGTAATTAAGGCTTCAAAGGAACATCATTGAAATTTGATCAAACAAGCAAACCTATCTTTCTAAAGTTCATTAATGGTTGATCATTTTCATTTGATCTAAGAAAACTTGCTGCGTATTTGGAGTTTCCTTTTTCATTTTCTTTTGTTTCTGTGGTGAATTAGTTTTATTTAATGCAATAGTTGAAGTTGATTTGCTCTTTTTTTTTATATAGTTATGATTTATTTATTTTATTTAGCTACTGGATACATGTAGTGGATTAAAAAATAAGTATAGATATTTTTTAAAAGTAATATTGAAACATATAAAATACTTTGAAACATACAAAATACTTTTTGTTTGTGATCATTTATTTTTTTTATAAGATTGTTAATAAAAAAATCTTCTTTTATTTTTTAAAGCAGATACTGAGTTTAGTAAGAACCATTGGAGTAAGATTAAATGATTTTATGGAAAGAAGATTAATTTTGTAAAATTGTTTTACTATTTTTTTTTCTGTTCTCGTATGTGTAAAAAGAAATTAAAATCACACAAAGTACGAAACAGAGAAAGAGATGCCCTTCTCTCTATTCGAAAGTTCCACACCAAATAAGAAAAAACAATATATAATTTTGTTACTGAAATAACTTCATTAGTGTAAGAAATAGCATGGAGGGAAAGAGATACAGAAAGCAAAAGGAAGTTGTATGAGGGAGAAGGCAAGAAAAATACAAGACTTTCTAAAGTGCATCACACATGATAAGAGAGTAGTTATTAACTAATGGTTGGATTGGAACAACCATTAGTTTATCACTAAAGGAGTAAAAAGAAGTAGCAGACAAAGGCTTGGTAAGTATATCATCAATATGAGTGATTCCAGAATATGAGTAAGGTTAAGTTCCTTCTGCTGAATGGAATCATCTAAATCAAAATGTTTAGTCTTGGAGTTTATGACAAGATAAGCAGCAAGAAAAGTAGATCCAAGATTATTAGTATATATGGATGGAGGTGTAATTTAAATACATAACTCATGAAGCAGATTGGTTGTCCACTTGATTTCTGCTAGGGCAGCTACGATATTCAACTTCGGTAGTGCTCCGTGAGACTACCTTTTGCTTGTTGGATGCCCAAGTTATAAGATTGTTTCCAAGAAAAACTATATACTCAGTGGTGAATTTTTTATCATCTGGATCTAAACCCAAATCAGTATCAACGTAGGCTTGAATATTAAGTTGGGAAGACTAGTGAAGGAGAAGACCATGAGTCTGAGAGCCTGAGAGATAGCAGAGAATTCGCTTTACGACTTTCCAATGATGTTGTTGTGGATTGTGCATAAATTAGCATACCTTATTGACATTGTATGAGATTTCAAGAAGTGTGATAAGAAGATATTAAAAAGAGCATAAAGCGGTATACTGAAGCATTGTCAAAAGTTGTAGTGCGATAGACGAGTAGAAGAAACCATGGGTGTAGCTTGAGATCTTGACAAAGTCATGCTTGATTTATGTAAAAGATCTTTAATATATTTATTATGTGAAAGATGAAGAGAACCATCAGCTATCCACAAGGTTTCTACACCAAGAAAGTAATAAAGATTGTCAATGTCTTTCAAGCCAAAATGCTTTTGGAAAGAGTGTATAAGAGACTTGATAACAGCTTATGAACTTCCTATGATGATTATATCATCCACATAAATGATGACAAATAAAGTAAAATTATTTTGAGACTTAATGAATAACGAAGAATAATCAGATTTAGTAGATGAAAATCCAAAAGAAGAAAGAACAATACTTAACTTCTGAAACTGTGATCTTGGGGCTTTTTTAGGCCATAAATTTCATTGTGTAACTTACAAACAAGATTGGAGTTTGCATATTCAAAACCAGGGGGTTGAAGCATGAAGACGTTTTCTTGCAAATCAACATGAAGAAAAGCATTATTAATGTTTATTTGATTAATAAGCCAATTATATGATAAAGCCAAAGTTAGAAAAATGTGTATTGTAGTTGGTTTGACTACAAGATTAAATGTTTCCAAATAATCTTAACCTTTCAAGTTGATGAAAACCAACCTCACTTTGTGTCTGTGTAAGGTTCCATCAAGATTGTATTTATTTTTTAAAAACCACTTGCAACTAATAGGTTGAATGCTAAGAGGTAAAGTAGTCAAGGACCATGTTTGATTTTCACATAGAGCTTTGTATTCTTCATGCATGACTACATACCAGTGAGGTTGTTAAAGAGCATCTTTAACTATTGTGAGAATAGGAAAAGATAAATAAATGTAGTGTAGGTTCTATAGGTTTGAATATGTCGGATTTCCTACGAGTAATCATTGAATGGTTGTTTTAATGAGAGTTGGAGACATGGAATCTCTAGAAGGGGTTAGAGATAGAGATACAAAATAGAGGATGAGTTGTATCATTAGTGATATCAAAAGAAAGAGTAGAGTAAAAGATGGTATTAAGGCAAGAGTGTATGGATGAGTAGAGATCATATCAAGATTAGTAAAAGAAAATATAGTAGAAAAATGTGATACAAAAGGGAAAAAAAATTCATTAAATAAAACATGACGAGGTGATAAACGTTGATAGCCTTTATGTGTAGGACTGTAACCAATAAACATGTAAATAGTTGAACCAAAAACAAACTTATTTTTGTTATGAGAGATAAAGAAAGCAAAAGAAAATTGTATGAGAGAGAAAACAAGGAAAAATAGAATGTGTTATTATGGATTGAAGGAAAAGAAATACAAGAATATTTTATTAAAAAATAACAAATCATTGTTAACCGTTTTTTTTTTGTTTGAAATGTTAAAAACATCAATCCATTTAAAGTGGAGGAAATAGTACATGTGGAAGACTTTAGTGCTGAGTCTCGTTGTCCTAAAAAGTGAAAAAAATGCACATAAAAGAGCTGATATTGAAATTCATAGCGGTTTTGGCAGTAAGAAAGGAATAAAAAGTATGGTGAAACTTCAATTTTAATCAGAAAAATAACACATAAAGAACCATACCTAACTTTTCCCTACCTATATGTTCCCATCACTTATAATAAGTTGGGTGAATATGAACATGACTAATACGAATGTATTGTTGGAAGTTTTATATAAAGAAGAATAAAGAATAAGCTAAATATATATAAGAAAAAAGGTTATAATTTTCTTTTTAAAATTTTGAGTAAAAATTAATGTCATACTCTTTTATACAAGTATATTTATAGTTCATTGCTGTCGAATCTTAGTTTTTCTTCTTAAAAAAATCCAACATATTATGAGAACTGATTATTCAATTTATGAAAGTAATATTGTGATATTATTTATTCAAGAGAGCCAAGTTATTGAGCTATCAGAAACAGAAAGAAGCTTCCATTTTTCAAAGCAAGCAAGGAAATTTGGAGGGTGGTAGATATGCAGCTCTGAATCTCAACGTTATCAGTCAAAAGAATTTGCCATAAAAGTCTTTCTTAGTATACCCAGTTGAAAAGGAACTATGAAAGATAATTAAATCTTACTGGTCAACAATTTAAACTAACCTGTTCCCAAGACCAAGATTGCGTAGAACTATGAAATAAGAATAATGCTGTTCACACACACTTTTCATCACATTTTTTTACTAGCATTTGCTCCTTTCATTTCTCTCTATTGCATCACACTTTTCTCTCTCCCTACTGTAAGAAGTGGTGTGTTGTGGTAAAAAAAATGGAACATGATATCGATATATTTTTCATCATGATTTGAAAATGATGCAGAAGTAGTAGTGTCAGTAAGCATCAGCATCAAACACTTGATAAAACTACCATCAGTTATTATACCATTTTCTTACATATCAATGTCAATAATGTCACCATCCCAATCAAAAATTGATCAGCATTGACTTTAATTATATAGGAAAACTACTCCTAACTAGTTTTGGTGTAGGTCCATCAGCAATGCATTTTTGTGGCTAACAGACAAGAAATACATGTATTAGACTGATAGAGGCTCCTCTCAGGATTATGATTATAATTTTAGGGTTGTGCACATCTACACTTTCGAGACCTCACTGGATTGGAGCTTTAACCATGCTAAGTTCCAATTCTTGGAACTTGTGTGTGAGATGCCACAAACTTTGTGTATGCAGAAAAAGAACATTGGTCAAGTATATGTATGATATCAAGTTAGCAACGAAACCATGGAAGAAAAGGAATGCTACAAAAGAATGTTTCTAATTTTATTATTCAATGTCTTATTTGGAAATTAAAGTATGGAATTGTGTTACAAATTCAGGATCTAACCCTGTGCAGACTATCATAGTATCATCACATATCTGTTGAAAGGGCCTATACATCTTTTACATACAAAGTCCCTTCAACAAACAATGACCAATGACTTGAACATGTCATAAACAAGCAAAAGAATCATGACCTCAAGCAGCAAAACGGTATGCATAATTTTATCAAACACAACCTTTCAGTTAAAGAAAAGAAGTGCCAGCCAAACCATGATGCAGAAGATTATGAGCAATTGCGTCCCTAGCCTTCATGGAGCTCATTGATCTCAAGGAAACTTCAGGCACCATCTCATCATCCATTAAATCAATCTTCAACTCAGGCTCAATCTTTTCCCCCTTCAACTCACATATATTATGCAGCACACAGCAAGCCCCAAGCACAACCGGCAAGTCCTGCAGCTTTACCTCAGTCCTCTTCTGCAGACAACTCCACCTCCCTTTCAACCTGGCAAAAGCATCCCTAGACACCTTCTGAACCTCCCCAATCTTCTCATTGAAAGCATGCTGAGTCCAAGTCAGATTCTGCTGACTATAAGGCACCAAAACCCAATCCATCAAAGGGTACCCCGAACTCCCTACAATCCAAACCCCCTTCAGAAGCCCCCCATTAGCCCTTTGAAAAAGAGCACTTTTTTCCAACACCTGATCATCAGGCATTGAACCCGGCCAACCAATGCAGACATCAGTGAACACCCCTCTGTGATCTACCACCCCCTGAACCGTAATACTATAAGAAGTCTTCTGATTTCTCTCAGTATGCCTCTTGTTGAAATAAGCAGCCACACTAATCTTAGGAGCTATGATAGGCACATGAGAAGTATACATAGACCCCACCACATTAGGAATCCCAGAAACAGCCTCAAACTCACTCTTCACCCTCCTCAATGCACCCTCATCAGGCCAATTCAAGTACTTGTGCATAAGCACAGTCTTAATTGCAGTGCAAACCTCAAGCACCAACTTATGGCAAGTTGATATGCCCAATCCAAACCTCTTCGATACAATCCTAAGAGGGTCCCCAGTGGCCAATCTCCACAAACACACAGCCACCCTTTGCCTCACAGGAATAGCATTCCTTAAAGTGGTATCCTCCTTCACAATTGCAGAATTCAACTCCTCACATATCATATCAAAAGTTTCCCTTCCCATCCTAAAAGCCTTCCGAAACTCTTCCTCAGGAAAATCCTCTTTGTTACACTCATCCCACCACGCCCCTGAACGATCCTTCACCCACAACCTTCTCTGTGACCCCCCCGCACCAGATTTCGCCCCCTCAACACTCCCGCCACCTTCACAACCCTCACTCTCACACGCTGCCACCGCCACCGCACGTGCCATTCCGCGTGACTTCTTCCTCTTCACCTTCTCAGATTCCTCCACGTGGCTGTAATAATCATCCAAATTGGAGTAATACTGAAGCATGGCCTTGGTTTTCTTCTTGTGGTTTGTTTCCAACGAAAACTTATCCTCCTCAGAGACCCTATTGTTCTGCTGCTGCTCAAGCTTCTCTTGCTCATCCAGCAACAGTATCGAGGTGAGGAGACCCTTCAGCTCCTCCTTCTTCTTCTTGCTCCTCCTGCTGTTACTCTCTCCAAGGTTGTTGTTGTTGCATGACCCATCATCACCGCCATCACCATCATCATCATCGTCCCCATCTAGGTTTTTTCTGCGGCGCTTTCTGGCCGTTGTGGAAGTGGCGTTGTTGTTTACGGCGTTGTTATTGCTGTTGGTATTGCTCATTTGATCAAAGGAAGATTGGAGCAAGGTGTAAAGGTAAGACAAGGATTCTGGGTCTGCAAACGTTGTTGTTGGGAGTTTCATAAAGACAAACAAAACAAAACGATACACAAACACAAACACAGAAACAATGAATGAATGAATGAAAGAAAGTGAAGTAGAATTTAGCAATAACAGGGGATTGTGTTGAGTTTGGTGTGAAATTATTATTATTATTAATTTATATATATAGTTAAAAATTGTGTGAGGTGTGAACACAAGTTGTGGTGTGAACGCGGACATTGAAATCTTATAGAATGAACAGATGCCAGAAATATGAGTGTTCTTTAACTTCTTAATTAATTAAATAATTAATTAATTATTATTTTTATTATTAGATAATTGTTTGATTGATTAATCAGCGGAAATGAAGCGTATGATGGAACTTTGGACTTTCCGTTTTTGCGCCGATTTCTTTAATTGACAGATCGATTAGAGAGTGTTGCAAGTAAGCGAGTACATATCACAACTAATCATTTTTATTATTTATTTTAACTTTTTTTTACTTTTTAAATTTCAAAATATTTAATTTTTTTTTTTATATTTTTAGAAATATGTTTGGAGATCACATATAAAACCAATTTACTTTAATAGGTACAGTGATAGTTTACAAGTGATCAGTTTTTGTAAAAAATGGATTAAATTTAAACTTAATTTTAATATGACATTAAATTTTATTTTAGTAAAGTTTCATGATTTTATGTTATATTCGGTCAAATACCAAATTGTCTGCGTATATTTAGTTTCATTCAAACTATGTATATACACTTCAAAATTTAAGAACGTCAACTAAAAATAAATTTATTTTATAAGTCAATTTTATAAACAACACCTTTATATTCAAATATAAATATTTAATTTATATTAGCATTATCCTTTTATCATTTTTCACCACTTCTAGACTTAGAAAGGAAATGTGTATTTTTTTTTTAATTTAGACGAATAAAAACTAAATGGAGAAAAATAGTCAGTTTAGGAAATTTAAATGAAGTCAACAAAAAAATATTAAAGAGGGTGGGTGGGGTTTTCTTAAACAGAAGACACCTACTAATTTTTCTATTTTCTTTGCATGAAAAGCATTAAATATATCATTGAATGAACAAATATATATTTTATATTTTGAATGAACCACAACATTAATGGCAACCAAATAAAAAATGAAATTGCTATATTTGATAAGACTAGGAGAGAGAAATGATGAAAATTGTGCTAATTTAGGGTTAGGGTTAGGGTTAGGGTTAGTGAGAAAAGAATGAGATGGGAATGAAAAATAGGGTTAAAGTGTGAACAGGATTTGGGATTGGAATTTTTTGAGATTGGATTTGGGTATGTCAGATATGTATGGTATATGACAGAGGCAGACTTGGAATTTTCTTAATTTATCTTTTTATTCTCTTCACTTTCTCTTCATTCATGGGATTCCCACATACAATGAATAAGATTAAACATTTTTTTATCATGATATTTTTATTTTGTTCATGATTAATTGCTTTATAAAATTTCTTCTTTTAATTCACAAAGTTTAACCAATTTAAATTTGAAATACAGGTTAATAATAATATTAAAAATGTAAAGCCAAACGCCCTAAATTAATAACAAAATTTTAATTTTTTTTCAGTTTCTAATCTAAATTTTGACCGGTCAAACCTTTAGTTTTATTGTCAGAAAATTAATTAATGACGTAATAACAATCATGGTCTTATTATGATATTGAGATATAATTTTTTTTTTTTAGATAAACTGTGTTTTTAATAGCTATTATTTCTTGGTTGTGTCAGAAACAAATAAACTTTTAAAATAATTAATGTATTAATTATTGATATCAATATTTTTATTAAAGTTAATTCATTTTTGATATAGAGGGAATCGAACCAAGTTAAAAGCATTAATGTATTAGATACATGTAAAAGGTGTTGAAATATTTTGTAGTGAGATTAGGGTTAATTTTTAGAATATTGAAGTTTTGGATCATGTGAGACCCAATCACAAAGGTATCCATAACAAAAGAAAAGTGGGGTAAGGCCACTAATTGAAGATAATTTTAAAATTTTCTAATTATCTAAATCTTTTAGATGATAAGATCTTCATGTACTTGCGTAGTTGGTTTATGTTTATTTATTCAAGAATGTAATGATAGTAATGATACATTGGTACAAGTGTTTATATATCTTTGATTTCCTAGTTGAAAGCTTATGAATAAATATTGTTATCTCAAATATTATTCCCTTATATGAAAAATATTTCTAATTATAGACAAAAAAAAAATTCATGAGTATGGTATCTTTAAAAAAAAGCTATTTTAAACAATATCTTTTCAGAAAAAAATGTTCCACACATGAGGTAAATTATAACAAGACCTAATCAAATTTGAGTGCTCCACCTAATCAAATTTCAGTACTCCTTTTTTTTCTATTTGCTTAAAAATATTTTTAATCAAAAAATATTTAAAATTTATATCAATTGGGTATAATAATGCAAATATTAAGGTAATTTTTTTGTTATAATATGAACTCAGTTAGGTTAGGTTAACCTTTTGTTATGTTGTAGAGTTGGAAATAAGTAGGTATATTTTTTTATAAAGGTTGAAACACTTCTAAAATACTTCTTTAATTTAATTAATTTTTTATCGATAAAAAATAATTAAAAATTTATATTTTTACTAAACAATTTATTGTAATTTTAAAATAAGAATTACATCAATAAACTAAATTATATTAGTGTCATTCTCAAAAATAGTTAATCTAAACACATTGAAAAGAAATTTGTTTGTAAAATTCAAACATTATAAATAAACAAAAACCTCACTTTAAATATGGTGATTGATGAAATGGAGGAATGTTTTACATTAACAATAAGAATTATTCTTCATCTAAATCTTGGACTCATTAGAAGCATTTATTAGTGAGGCATTGGTTTGGTTTAACCTTTAGCTAAAAAGTTGTGCTTGTTGAGAGTAGACAAAGTTATGGAAGTAGGCATGAACATGGAAGACTTTGACATTGAGCATGCATGTTCACACTTGAGATTGCCCTAGATGATGATGATGGGTCCTACACTTCCAAAGCATGATATCACAATTCAACAATATACGCTACTTTTGACCTTGTGTCTCTCTAGCCATAGCCCATTTAATAAGTAAGGTGCCAAAAGACATGAATGTGCTAACTCAATTTGCAATCTAAAAAAATGCAAAAAGCATAATCTCATGTGCATGTAGGAAAATGATAGATGCTAAAAAAAAGTCTCCTCATAAAAACCCCATTTCATAAACCAAAGGGGTTTGTTTGAAATGTTTAGGGTTTAGTGTAAAAGCAAGTGGGTGATTCTTCAAAACCAAAACATCTCAACTACTCTTCCTATGTTTTATATGTCTTTGATATCTAGACTCTTTCCTTAGAACAACATTTTTCACTAAATTGTGGAGAAGCATGGCTCTCACACACTCATTTAATGGTATTTTAAAATTAATAATACTTAGTTTTACTTGTGATTTTATCCATTATTTAGTTGTTCTCACTTTGTTGTTTAATTGTACTTTCACTACAAGAAAATCATGAAATAGAAACTAATTTTAGAGAAAAAAATAATTAGTTGTTATAATAACTAGATTAGAAATCATTTTAGAAACTAAAAAAAATTAGTTTCTAAATTAGTTTATATTATTGTTAAATAGTTTCTAAATTGTTATCTAATTAACTACCGAAGTTTTAACTACCAATTATTTATTCTAAAATTGATTTTTATTTTATGATTTTTTGTAGTGTTCGTGTGATTTTGTTCTTATTGTTATTTTAAATGTGTAAATCTAGTTTTTTTTTATTTGACATTTTTTAGGTTAACTTGACGATTAATATTTAATGAACATGTTGAGAAGGAAGTAGATGTGTGACTTTCATATTTAATAAAAAGTGTCACGTAAAATATTTCATTACATATTGAACGTTTTATTGGTGAATATATCAAAATGATAGAAAAACTAAATTGACGAGAAAAAATAAATAAAAGTATAACTAAATCTAACTCAATATTATTTTTACTTTGATAGAATCTGTAATAGACTAAATTTTGTGTGAAAAATAAATAGTAAAATTATTAATCTTAAAAAAGTAAAACAGTTATAAGTTAGTTTTGTTTAGACTAATAATTTAAAATTTCCAGTATGTATGGATTAAAACAGAAGAAATATTTATAAAACATAATAAATTAGAATACAGTAATTTAATTCAAAGATATTTCAGAAAAAGTAGGATTACATTAAAAAAAATGGAAATGCACGAACTTTACCAACTTTTCAAGAAATAAAAAAACGGAAAGTTTTTTGTTGAACTTTAAGGAAAAGAGGACAACAAATTAAAAGAGAAAGAATGTAAGTTTCGAAAACTAGAAAAAGAAAATATTTTAAAGATAAAGTGCTCCAATTATAAACAAAGTTTTCAGAAGAAATAAATACAAAAGACAAAAACACAAAAAAAAAACTAAAAAAAATTGATAATTGCATAACTGAAGAAACAAGAATGAATAACTAATTATCAAACATGAAGAAATTGTGTAAACTGCATTAAAACAGCATGTGAGTAAAAATAATCACACTTTGTCTGTATTTGACATTTTGTTCCGCTTTTTAAAAATTTAACACAATAAAGAGTTTTGAGATAAGATAATTGAGTTGTAGTGATTGAAAAAGTATTGAGAAGTTCATCACATAGTTATGGCTGTAGAAGAATCAAAGAATTTTAAAAAGTTAAGTTCAAAAGTTTTAGGATTATTTAAAGTCATATGAATTGGTTGATTGAACACGTGATAAGTGTCAAATATTTTTAATTTTCATATCAAATTAGACATAAAAATGAATGAATTGCATGTAAAATATCATTACAAGAATTGTTGGAGATCCCACATCGACTAGAGATGAAAATAATTTTTTTGTATATAAGTGGGTGCAAACCTCACCTTATAAGTTGGTTTTATGGGATTGAGTTAGACTTAAAGTTTATTTCTCAATAAGAATGTATTTTTTCCAATAATCATGTTTGACCCAAAAGGAGATAAGAAAATGCAAAAATTGAAGAAAACTTGCAGGAAAATGAAGAAATCAACAATAAACTAATCCAAAACGAAAATAGATATGAAGAAACTCCTCACTAAACTCTATAAATAAAGAGGTCCTAACCCTTCATTTGGAAATGGAAAACAATGTAATATTTCTTAAGTTGTTCTTTATGAATGCTTGTTTAAATTTAGTTTATATGATTTGATTGAATGTTTAATGTTTGATATGTAAGGAATCACTATTCATATCTTTTAGAACTTGAATGATATTGAGAAATACATTAATATTCTAAATTTTTTTCAAATAAACCAAATATGTCAATGAGAATAAAATTAAATATGCTTAAATGGTTAACTTAACTTCCATGAATCAACCAAAGATTTACACTAATATTTTCGTCAATGTTTCTCAAGAATCTAAACAATTTATTTACTTTAAGTTCAATTATAATCATATCCATAAATGTCATAATGTATTAGTTATGACTTAACAATTAATATCAAATTTATTAAAAGATATCTTACCACTATTGTTGAATTTGTTGCTGATTTAAAAGTTAAAAATGATAGTAGTAAATATATTTTGTTATTCTCCATATGGAATTAGAGACCTAGTTTTTTTTCTTGACTTTTACCCACATTGACATACTCTTACCTCCTTTGTCGTTTTTTTCCTTAAAAAAATACGACATTGTCGCGTGGTGGTAGCATAGGGACCAATACATTCACTGCACAAAGCATAATAAAAAAATAGACAAAAGGTCAACAGAAGTATTTCTAAAAGCATCCCAAATGATACAGCTATCAAAATAACCCAATTAGATCAATTAACCTACCCACAAAATGAAATTAAAATGTTAGGTGCAAACCAGTTAGGAGTTAGTGACAAACTACCCAAATTCTTCTTTAACAAAAGACATAAAAAGGTCCCACAAAAATGTTAGTTTTAGATTTTTAAAAAGCTTACTTTAATTTGTAGTTCATATATTATTATTTGAGATTTTCATATTTTGGCTATCAAATTTTTTGAGTTTGCAACTTGGTTGTTCAAAAACTTATATTTAATTAAATCTGTGATGAACTGTAATAAACCTTAGTGGTGATGAACTGTAATAAACCTTAGTGGTGATGAACTGTAATAAACCTTAGTGGTGATGAACTGTAATAAACCTTAGTGGTGATGAACTGTTAGGACCACGAAGTGCCACATGCCATTACAAGATTTCGAACTTTCACCATCAAACATTTAGCGCAGCACTATCAAACATCTGGTAGTCCAACATTGCAAAACCAATTGTTCCTAATCGAAATTGAAGCTTTCGTAAAAGAAAAAAGCGACATCTGGATGCAAATGTAAGGCGTGCTTTAGTGTTACACGTCAACGGAACTTCCACATCTTACTTTGTGATTGATTCATCAATAATTTGCATCATAACTGGTTGAAGTGACTTCAAATGAAATATTCGATTTTCCACAAACACTCACTAACATATAAAGCAAATCTCCACAAGCAAACTGATGGTCCCTAAATTTGTAAACGCTATCACATTAGCTCTTGAATTTAGAAGAATTTATAAAAAATATCTGAAAGTATAAATTGGCAATCACAGTACTTAATTTTTTAAAATATTACTCTAATAATAATATTCACATATACTTCAAGAAGGCTAAGTTTAAGGACTTGTTTAACATTCTAAAGACCTATTTAACATTTTCTTCTTCTGAAACTAAATTCGCAGCGCTTACCACTTTCAGGACTAAACTGACTCTAACCATTTTTAATGTGGCACGTCAACTTTACACGTTAACTATTAATACATATTTAGAAATGTGCTCCACTTAACAACTTAACAAAACAAATCACGTCAAATGGGTCTTCAATATAAAAGGTATGATTAGGAACTTCTACTATAAAGTGAAAAACCATTTGCATGATGCATTACCAAACATGCTATATTGGAATACCCACGACCATAATAATAGTTGAAGCTTAGTTCCCTAGAAAACAAAAACACAATTCAATGGATATCTTCGTAAATACATGCTCTAGAAGCTCCAAGTCCAACCCACCTCAACTTACATTAAATTCTGTCATCCAAGTAAAGTCTTCATCTGCAAAAAATTGTCAATTCCACAATAATACAACATCCTCCCGATTCCTAATATTAAAACAAAAACAACTGTGTTAAATCTACACAGTACATCTGTTAAGATTGGACAAAGATACAAACTCAATTAATGGATGAGGAGGCCTTCCATGAGTTCCTCGTTGGCTTTAATTGAAGGTAGGGAATTATCACTTGTACGGTAACCCTACATCTCAGTTCTCACTCACCAGTATCAGTGTCTGCTACATTCCTTAATGCATCAACTTTCTGCTCAGTTCCTATTATCAAAAGTTTCCTTTCCCAGCACAGCAGCAGTGACATGTTAACCTTCAAAACCAATCGACTTGTATATTTACATAGCCATGTTGGCACATGAGTGGTCAAGTAAGAGATCTCCCAGCCCACTCTCGTTCTCGTCTCTTTTGTTTGGCCATCATCCTATTAAACTTCTCTTTCCCCTTTTCCAGAAGTGGGTCGTGCACAACATAGTCATTTGGGTCCTCATTGCGTGACATGCGGTCCTGCACGTTTACAAGAAAATTACAGGCAATGTGTAAGGGAGTAAGAAAGGAGCGATGTGGTTTAAATCAGAAAGGAACTAGTTGCAGTTATAACATTATTGCAGATATCTTAGAGCATGGGTGTATTGATTTCAATAGAATTCTCTAATTTCAAAGATTTTCTTCACATATGGATAAGCAATTTTCAGATTGTTTTTCTGACAACTGATAGGTGAAAATGTAAAGACAGGTAAAACACATAATTTGGATGGAAAATAAAATGATTTTGAAATCCACAGTTTACACAGCCCATCTAGATGAAATGCGAAGAGAAAGCTCACCTTGCCAGACTCGGGGTCAAATTTTAAACTGACACCTTTCCAGTCAGACAACTCACTGTTAACATCTCCAGATTTGCCTGCAGGGGGTGTCTCCTTTGCTGCTAAAGAACTCTTAAATTTTTGAAGTTTAGCCAGAACCTAAAGATAGAGATACAAACGGAACAATGTTACTCGTGAAAAGTACATGAAAACACAAGCATATTATAAAAATGGAACCCTTAAACGACTAAAAATTTAGAAAAAAAACATTAACCCCATGATCTGGAAAGTTCAGACATTAACAAATGTCCAATTAACTGTCAATCTTGTTTATCTAGAAATTTTGAGTCAACTACTCTTATCATCTCATAGTAAATTTATTAGTCAGGTTATCATTTCCTTTCAGTTACATTTTTATAGTCTAGAACGCTCAAGAACACAAGCCAGGAAAAATAATAATACAAAGGGAATAAGAAAACAGAAAATAAAATGTATATATAAAAAAATCAAAACATACTTCATCTTCGCGCCCCTGAAGTCGGCGTTTCTTCTGCTTCTGCAATTGTCTTCCTCTCTCAGTTTCATTTAATAGTTGCAGATCTGCATCTGCATTAGCCATTCGTTCAGCTCTTGCTTCAGATCCTACTCCCTTTTTCTTCATGGACAACTTTTCCACCTTTGGTTGATCCTCATCAGCACTGACAGCATTGGACCTAACAAGTAGACAGTCAACCACTTACTGAAGTTTAGACCATTTACAAAATGCTTTAATAACCACACAAGCCACAAAAAAAGCTTGCATACGAAGAAAATTCAATAGATACAAAAAATGTCTACTTGGAAATCCAAGCAAGCAAACTTCATAGGCAATAGAAAGCTAACTAGAAGCTACTTTAAAATATTCTTTGGCAGCTAATTGATAGATTATGTTTCTGCCTTAAATAAATGATAAACACTAGAAGTAGGGCTAGCAATTTTACAAGTGCCAGAACAAAATCAAGCACAGTAACCTGATTACAGTGGATTGCTCAGGATAATATTTAAGCAGAAATGTCAAAATCAGATAGATATCTGTATGAAGAAATATAGACATTTATAAAAATCTACACATATCCTGGAACTTTGGACTTGAAGAATTGAACTACAGGACTATTTAGTAAATATTATCCTTTTTGTATGAAATTAAGAAAAAGAAAACACGCAAGCACAATATGTTTTCATTGCACATGCATGGTTCCTAATGTGAACTTGATAGACAATGGAATATAAGAAGCTATAATATTATTAATTCCAGAATATCAGTGAGCTCAGTGGCTCTATAAGCAAGGAAAAAGACCTAGTGTCTAAACTGCCTCAAAAGGAGTGGTACCAGTAGATCCATGAAAAGTAGTAGTGTTATACCACAACTCAGCCCATGAGACCCAATATGACCAAGTTTTAAGTTGTTTTGAAGCAAAACACCGTAGGTATGTTCTAAACACCGATTCACTACCTCCATTTGACCATAGATCTTCGGATGATAAGAAGAGCTCATTTTTAAGGTTGTGCCCTGTAACCAAAACAACTCCTTCCAGAACAGACTGGTGAACAATGGATCCCTTCACAATAGATTGAGGTATGCCATGTAGTCGAACTACCTCCTTAGCAAATACCTCTGCTACCTTTTTAGAAGTATAAGGGTGTTTAAGTGGAATGAAGTGCCCATATTTGGACAACCTATCCACTACTATAAAAATCACATCATATCTTTTTGATTTTGGGAGTTCTGTGACAAAATCTATTGAAATATCCTCCCAATCCTAATCTGGAATGGGAAGTGGTTGTAATAATCCTGCAGGAGAAGCTGAATATTTTTGTCACTGACATACATCACATCCCTTGACAAAATCCTGCTATGCTTTCTTCATCCCGATCCAGTATAAATATCCAACCACCCTCCTATAGGTTCTTAAGGACCCAGAATGTGCCCCAGCAGGAGAGGAATGAAATTCTTCTAGCATGCCGGGTATTAGAGTAGAATTGGCTACTAAAACCAGCCTACCTTGGTACAACAACACTCCTTATTGAAAACTGAATCCTGGCCTGGAGTTCCCCTCTTGCTAGAGGTCGTGTATGACCTATTGCAAAAATGGATTAGATGCTACCTCTCTCTGTACATGCTGTTGATGGAGCCAAATCGGAGAAGTGATTTCTCTGAACTCCCCTTCTTCATACCTACGGGACAATGAATCTGCAACTTTATTTTCTGGTCTCGAGTTGTATACGACTTTAAAATGATAGCCTAAAAGCTTTGCTATCCTGTTTTGTTGGTCAGCCTTAATGATTCGTTGTTGTGACAGATACTTGAGGCTCTTCTCTGAAACTCCTCCCCAATAAGTAGGGCCTCTAATGTTGGACAGCCTAAACCAAAGCCATTAGTTCCTTTTCATAAGCAGACTTGCTTAAATTATTTGGTGACAAGGCCTTACTAAAATAACCTATTGGTAGTCTATTATGCATCAGTACCGCTCCTATGGCTTTCCCATATGAATCACACTCTATCTCAAAAGGTTGAGAAAATTAGGCAATACTAACATAGGAGACTTAGTCATTACTTTTTTTAGCTCCTCAAATGCCCTATGGGTTGCAGGGGTCCAATGAAACCTTTCTTTCTTGGTCAACTCTGTTAAAGGTTTCACTATCTTCTCATACCCTTCAATGAACCTCCTATAGTACCCTGTTAGACCCAAAAATCCCCTTACTCCCTTGACGTTTCGGGGAATCGGCCAATCCAATACACTTTTAACCTTTGCTGGGTACACTGCTACACCTTGATAAAAAATTATATGGCCTAAATATTCCACCTTCTTACTTCTAAACACACACTTCTTCTTGTTGGCTACAAAACAATGTTCCTGTAATAATTTCAAAACTGTTGTCAAGTGCTCGAAATGTTCCTCCCACCCGTTGCTATATACCAGTATATCGTCAAAAAAAAAAAAACTAAAACAAATTTGCAGAGGTATGATTTGAACAATAAATTCATAGTCCATTGGAAAGTAGTCGGAGCATTGGTTAACCCAAACAGCATGACCAAATACCCTCATTCGTATCTAATGGTACCTGAACTTTAAATCCAATTTTGAGAAATAAGTTGTCCCATGTAACTCATCCAACAACTCCTCAACAATGGGAATCAGATACTTGTCCGGTACAGTCACCTTACTTAATTCCTTGTAGTCCACACACAATGGGCCCCACTCTCTTATTCTCTCCACTACTACTGGGCCACACTCTATTTCTCCTAGGGCAGACTTGCCATATTCCGGGCCTTTCAATTTTCTCAAGTATATTAGGCCCATAAGCATCTTGTTGAAGTCTACGAGTCCTATCAGAACTAAATGTGATATGCATCCTGCACAACCATCTAACAATTGCCTCTACGACTCTACCTTGGGTCCTCTTTGGCCACAAGTTCAATGGCTTTGTTGCCAACTATGCTATGAAGGGAATACAACATGTAAGGGGCCACAGGCTCCCCATAATGAGCTTAATCATATATCTTGTGTTTCACAACAATTTTTACAATTTAAAAGGGCTGAATTTTTTTTATCACATTATAAACCATCATTCAAAATATCCACATTGACACTATTGTGGCAACAACTAAAACATAGTCAGGTTCTAAATGTGCCCATAATAGAGTTTCAAAGATGGATAGTTTTACCTTGGTGCTGACGTATCATGATTCTCTGGAATCGACCTTCCTCCTCCTTGAGAAAACAATGATGTGAGTCTTAACAATACAATAAATATTTTGAATAAGAATAGTACATAAAAAGAAGGGAAATTATAAAATGTTCTAAGGAATCAACAGTTGAAATCTTAGTAAGCATAATGATTATTGCGTTCACAAATAAGACAAAACCTCGGCCATAGATTTATAAAATAAAAGATGTCTCCATCCATTACCATTAATGATTACTGCATTCACGAATAAGACAAACTTCTGCCATAGATTTATAAAATAAAATACATTTCCATTAACATTATGATTAAATTAAATGCATCTTAGAATGTTATCATTTTATTTGCTCTTGTAATGCAAAAATGTAGCAAACATTCCTCAAGTACGAAAAGGTATTCTATAATTTACACTCAACTTAAAGATCCACTATACTATAAGCAGTTGCAAAGTGTCTTCCTGCAACAATTAGCATCTTCTAACCATTTCGTCCCTTGTTAAGACTACCATTTTTATCCTACACGTTTAGTTTTTTTATTCCATTTGAAAGATGCCATGTCACTTCTACAACTTGATTCTTCCACACACTATGCCTTTCAAAATTTTCACTATTACATGTTTCTGATATTTGTATTGGTACAATAAGCATTACGAAAAGAGTGAAAGTTTAATTTCATACATCAATAGTATCTAATTCCTATGTTTAGTTTTCAAATTTACAAATGGGAATGGGAAGTAGGAAGTGGTCTAATTGCCAAATAATTTATCTTCTGTTGGGAATGAAGATGGAATAAACATAGTAGCCTGACAGTAACTGATAGCATAATGTCACAGCTATAAGATCATTGAACCTTGCATGAGAAGAACATGAAAGGCTTCCTAGATCAGAGGTTGAGATGTTACAACTTAGAAACTGCAATATATAATATATATTAAAGACAATTTGAAGTACCTTTTTGCAACTTGGACTTTGGAGGGAGATCACCCAACTCCTTCCGCTTTTTGAGTATCTGCATGCGCATTCTTGAATCAAAATCTGCTTCATCATCATCACTGGAATCAAGACGAGCAATGTTACCAGGTGCTGAATCTTTCTGAGGCTCTTCTTTCTTAGAGTTAAGTGTCTCCCTAACAGACAACTGCAGATCTCTTCTTGACGAACTCTGCAAAATAAATACAAGCATTTTATGTTTGTGACAATTTGATGTAACGTTTGTGTTGATAGTTTCCATTGAAATATGAACTTTCAGGTTGATATTATCAAATGACTATGTAACATAGGGACTTAGCAGCTGCAAATGATTAACAGATAAAGTACTAAAAATTGCAATTAGTATATGTACAAGGTGTCAGGTAAGAGTTCTAATATGGAAACAGAATAAATACTATAAGAAAGGTCTTATTACCAGTTCGCCATCAGGTGTTTCTTCCTTTAGAAGACGAGGATCGTTCAAGACATCGTGACTGCTCTTAATCTTTTGCTTCACCGATGCCAATTCCTTTTCATCTTCTTCAGCTTCTTCCCCAAATGAAAGCAAGTTCAATTTTCTGTGATTGAATTTACAAAGCAATAAGCAACAAGCTGCTTGGAAAGTAAACATTCTGCATTGGGTTCTAAGACATTTTTCTTCAATAGGAGGTTGAACTTACTTTACACCTTTCTTCTTCTGCTCTTTACTTTCAGCATCAACTCTAGCTTCAGTTTGTGATTTCTGGAGTGTTCTTGGAACAATATCTTCAAATGGATTCCATAACACCTAAAATAAGCATATTCAGATGACATTAGTGAGGATTAAATATCTGTTCACTGGACACAAACTTCAATGTTTTAGCAATACCAATCAAAAGCACAACGAACCTCAACTGATAAAATCTTTGGCGGATCTAAAGGCCGGTCATTCTTATCAGTTTCAACTTCACCCAGTCTCAAAAGATTATACATTGTATCTCCTGTCACCTGAAGTCAAATAACAATGAGAACATCCAATCATCCCTAAAAATTACAAACAGAGTTTTACTACAACATAACTGCATTTGGATTCTTTCGGGATTTTTTTCACTTGATAAATGTTTTCTATTTTCATTTTCTGTTTTCAATTTTACCTATTTCATTTTGTTGAATATCTCACATCGACTAGAGATAAGGATATTTCATAGTATATAAGTGGACTTTAAGCCCAATTCAACCTTAGAAACCAACTCATAAGAGGAGGTTTGCACTCACTTATATACTATGAAATGTCCTTATCTCTAATCGATGTAAGATCTTCAACACATTCCCTCATGCCGAGACACTCCAAGCCGGTTTTGTAAGATTAAGTTAGACTTAAAGTCCATTTCTTAATACATTTTGTTTTCACTTTGTTCCTATTTTCAAAAGTGTAGCAAAACGATGAACACGGCC
Organism: Phaseolus vulgaris; assembly: GCF_000499845.2. NCBI lineage: Eukaryota > Viridiplantae > Streptophyta > Magnoliopsida > Fabales > Fabaceae > Phaseolus > Phaseolus vulgaris. The sequence goes on from NC_023759.2 coordinate 3,712,262, forward strand.
TTTTATTGTTTTCAATTTTATTTTCTAATTTCAATGTTTCTTATACAAATCTTTGAAAACACAAAATAAAGCAAAAAAAATGTGACACTACATAATTAAAAGTGAAAACGGAAAATAAAAACAGAAATTGTTTACTTGAACAGAACTACTCGTACTTTTCCAAAAATTGTATGCTTGCGATCAAGCCAGTCACAACGGTCGAGAGTGATGAAAAACTGACTTCCATTGGAATTTGGAGATCCAGAACTTGCCATCGCAACTATTCCTCTGTGCTTGAATTTCAAACGAGAATGAAACTCATCAGCAAAAACACCACCATAAATGCTTTCACCTCCTACAACAACAACAACAACAGTAGCAACAACAACAACAACAAGACCATTAGTTTTTTTTAAAAAATCCACTGAAGAATCACAAACAAAACAGTATCCACAAGTCACATAAATCAGCTAGCAACAATAGAACAGAACAATTATGACTATAGTATGTATGGAAACTGGTGGATCACATTTAAAAAATCTTGCTAACCAGGAGCCTTAAAGCTACTCTCTGATGTGCTGGAAAAAACATGGTGGAACACTGTGGTTTCCTTAAATCACTGCAAAACCAAACACTTTTCAGGATGGAAAGTATCATAATTGATTTTGCCTCCTGTTAGTCATTATTTCATTAAAAAGACAATATTTGCTTACTGTTCAGCGAAAGTGAATTTGCCTCCAAACCTCAGCTCTACTAGAAATGATAAAAGGTAGCTTCTACATTAGATTGAAAAATTCTTTAGACTAACTTTTACATCAAACTTGCCTTCAAGATGAAAACGCATCCCAAAGCAACCTAAAGTTATTTCAAGTTAAAATCAATTATGAATCAAGAATTAAGGCTTTGTTTGGATGAGTTTCTCCATAAGTTCATTCTAAGAGAGAAAAATAAGGAAATACTTAAATTAGTTTATTTATAAGCTAAAATTAACTTATGCACATTTTCAAAGAAAAATTTAAAGAAGCTATATAGAGAACTTTTACAATTTATGCTTAAGTTAATTTTAGCTTACAAAAAAGCTAATTTGAATTTTTCCTCTTATTTTTCTTCTGTAGGAAGAACTTATGGAGAAACTCATCCAAACAAGTCTTCAACGTGCATACATTTAACTAAAATATGCTAGCTAATATTTCAATATTATTTCAAAGTGATTCCGACTAATCCAACCACAAATCTAAACACATTAAAGTGATAAAAAAAAGCAGCTTTTTCTTTAGATTGAAAAAATACAGTAAATTTTACATCAAACTTGATTTCAGAATAAAAACGCATCCAAATCAATTTAACCAGTAATATTTCAATGTGATCCTGAATTATCTAACACAATATATAAGCACACTTTAAAATGATAAAAAAATAGCTATTTGCTTTCGATTGAAAAAATTTACACTATTTTACATCAAACTTGTTTTCAGAATATAGACACAGACAAACATAAATCAAATTAACTAGTATTTCAAAACAATTCTGAATACTCTAATACAAATCCAAACACACATTAAAGTGATACTGCTTTAGATTGAAAACGTATACACTATGTATTGCATTTTACTTCAAACTAGCATTCAGGATAAAGCTCATCCAAACAGAACAATTCGCTCCAACTTCAATTTTAACTAAAACCCAGCCAATTTCCTAAAGCAAATTCATAGAAAATCAATTATGCAAACGCTCATTCATAGTTTTACAACCAATTACAGAAAAACGAAAGCAGAAAAGCGCGAATTAGAGCGAGTCGGACTCACCGGTGCCGGAGGCGGTGGGATCGCCGGTTTGGACGAGGAAGTCCTTGATGACGCGGTGGAAGATGGTGTCGTCATAATAGTTTTCGAGGCAGAGCTGCACGAAGTTCCTCACGGCTTTCGGAGCCTCCTTCGGCCATAGCTCGATGTCCAAAGGCCCGCGCGTGGTGCTCAGTACCACTTTCCCCTTCGTCGGAGGTTCTAGAACGTAAACCGACGACATCTTCTACTGTTCCGATGGCGTAACTACCACCACCAACAACCACAACGACGATAACTCTGAGTGAGGGTTTTGGTTTTGTTTAGGATTTCAGAATCAAATCGGTTCTTTGTTCTTACCATTTCCCAATTCCGTTTTCTTATTATTTATTAATTTATTAAAAAATAATATAGTTTTTTAGCAAATTAGTTCCTCAATGAAATAGTAAGAATAATTTCTTTCGGAAAATAAATTAAAAATCAATTGCTAGGGTATTTTCGATTATAGTTTATTAAAAGGCTCTTTTAAATAAAAAAATCTTTGAATTTAAAAAGTAATGGTAAAAAAAGAGTGACTTTTAAAAAAAATTTAAAATGTTTTATAGTTAAAATTTTGTAATTTGAATTTTAAAGAATTTATAAAATACAAAATCATAATAATTGAAATTTATATTATTTTATAAATTTAAAGAACTTAAATATTTTATGTATTTAAAGAAGCAAATTATAAATATATAATTTTATGATAAAATATATTCCTATTATCTTATTTAGTAAATCAAAATTTAATGTTAATATTACTATAAATCATCTAAAAAAATTATACTAATTATTAAAAAATAGTAAATTGACATTTATTTTCTTGTGAATTTTTCATTATAAATAATAATTCATAATGATAAAAATAAAAATAATTAAAAATAGTTAGTTATTGAGTGTTTTTTATAAAAAAAAAACTAAAAAGTTCAGGTTTTGGGAAAATAAAGAATACATTTTAATCACTACCCAAAATACAAGAAACATTTTTAGATTGTGCTAAAAGAATTTTTTTAATTTCTTTATATAAAATAATATGTTAATTATAATTTCTTTTGTATTTAGGTCATATATTTTCTTTAAAAACTCGTGATTTTGCTCTAATTCTAAAAATTGTATATTTTTAATTTTCGATTCTTCTATTTTCTACCAATTAAACATTAAATTTACCATATACATTAAGATATCATTAAAAAAAATATTTATCCAATTAATTTTTTTTAAAAAAATAATATATATGTAAAATTAAATATCATATTAAAATCATGCATTTCTGAAATAATTATAGTTTGTTAATTTCATATGAAAAAGTTATATTAGATACGCAATGAAAATATATTATGGGTCATTCGATAACGGCCCGATATTAAGAAGTGTACTTTAAGTTTAATTCAACTACATAAAAATGTTTGTCTCCACTTATATACAATGAAATATTTTCATCTCTAGTATGTAGCAACCAAATATTTTAAAAAATAGGCTCTGAATTGTTATACAAAAAATCATTCTTTATTTATTAAATAATTTTATCTTTTTAAAATTTAAAAACATTGTATTTTTAGTTTAATTATTTATCTGTTTCACGGATATATTGAGTACAATAAAAAGTGACCAGAAATAAAGTAATACAAACCAACTTGAATTTTAAGTATGGTAACTTCTCTAGTTCTTTGAGTTTTTCTCTTTTCTTCTTTCCGATAAGTTTGATTCATGTCCTCTAGGTTGGATTAATTTGGACTAATTACTTTTAATTAAATTAAGTCATTATAATATTTTAATTGTTAAGTGTTGTTTTCATCAAGTTATTTGAATCTTCTATATGTTATTTAGAAGGTTCAAAAGATTCTATCAAAAACATTCCTTACTTAGTAAAGTTATCTCTAAATAAAGGAAACATACTTAATTTACTATTTGGAAAAAAAGACTCAAAAATTGATTATTAGAGCAAAATTGATAATGATTTTGATATTGAATTGTTGTTTTGAAATGTTGAAAAACTAATTAAAATTAAATTTATGTGCTTTATTAGAAATGGGAAGGTGCTATTATGCAATTATAGAAATTGGTTGGATGATTCGTTCTATAATGATGAAGATGTTATTAGGTTTTGAATGACCAAATTAAGTAAACCTAACTACTTTTTAAGTACAATATGTACCCATATTTTAGGATCATGCACTATAAAATATATGGTAAAGTTAGAAATAGATTGTATGTTTATTTGAATGAAATTGTTGTGTTAGTGTGTTGTGATGTGTTATGTTAAGATATATATGAATGATGGGTGAATAAATAATCTTTCAAATCTAATTCTCATTAATTAATATAGTTTTTTTTAAAGATAATTTGTTATTTTAATAATAACAAATAATACTATTTTTTATAATATAATCACATATTACACAAAGCATTACATTCAATTTAAGTTCCATTTAAGTTCTATGTATATACACATATATCATAATTTATCTAAATTAAATTAATGCATCACTCAAGCATATGATTCATTCAATATCTAAATATCCAAGAAAAGAAAAAAATTATATAATTAGGGACATCAGATGATGTCTCCATTTGAGTGAAGACATTTTTACTAAGCAAGGGTATCAAAGTACCTGTTGGAGTGACCTAGACAAAACTTTTGCTTGAATGAGTCTAACTTTTTTTTAGCGAGAGTTTCATATGAAACATTCATTTTAGTAGCTTAAACGATAACACTTATCAACTCAGACAAAACCTTCTATACTATAAATACTTAGAGCATAACTACCTCCCTACGTTCTTCAAAATACATTCTTATATCACTTTATAAGACTTTTCATTCTAAAACTATAAATAATTATACATTACTTTCAAAATATTGGCATGAATTAAAGCCATTGATTTAGATAGATAAGGAGACACTCTATTTTCAAATTCAAATCGACGATTTCAAACTCAATGTGATTATGAAGAACATTAGATGCACACACAACTAATGTTCTTTAGATTCCACATACTATTGGGGAACATCATATGTACATGCAAACATATATTCTTCTATTTATGCAGGTGTTTGGAAAACATTGGTGCACATGCAACATATTGTTGGGATTATGGGAATCTAAATTCAAGAGAGAAGTAAATTGTACTTAGAAATTTTTTCGCAAATACACTCTTTAAGAAATCCTGACAGAAAAAGAACAAATTGATTTAAAGAAAAACATATTGATTTTCTTGTTTAGGAAACAATTTAAAAAATACAACATATTAGTTTTAGGATTAAAAAATTTTATTTTTGACTTAAGACTTCTACCTAAAACAATTCTGATCTTTATATAGAGGGAAAATTGAAATCAATATTAAACCTTGAATACAATGAGTCAACAAAGATTTAATTTCATTTTTAATAACAAGATCTTGAAATCAAAACAAGTGAAAACAAGATTTTTAATTCTGATTTTAAAACAGAACCTTTAAAACACTTAGTTCAAATGGTTTTACTCAAAACAGTTATGTTAAAGAGATTCGAGAATCAGAATTTAAAACCAACAACCATTTTTCAGAAATCTTTTAAAACTAGTTTTGATATGATTCTCAAAACAGTTTTAGAACAAGATTGCTTATAAGAGCTTTTATTCTAGTATTACCCTGTTAAAGATTAAAGATCCCTTGAATCTTAAGATTGATTAAAGTCTTCTCAAAATCTTGAAAACAAAATGTGATTTAGGCCAATACAACAGTTAAAAACAATAGATTAAATTCTGAAACAATAGATTTATTTCATTGCAGATTTTCAAATTTAGTTTTAGAGATCGAAATTAAGGAAGAAGAACGACACACACAAATTTATACTGGTTCACTCAATAAGAGCTACATCCAGTCTCACTTTAACCAAGATGGATTTCACTAAAAACCAAACAATCTTTACAGACAACTCAGTTCTTGAACCCTTCAAGAACGAAGAAGATAGACTCAAAAACACTATTTCAACAACATTATACTTCTAGAAACACTATCAAGAAGCATATACAAATACACTTTTACAAAGAAAGAAATTTAGGAAAAAGAACACCTTGTTTGCAGACTAAGGAATCCAAACCAGAACCCTTCACAGCTGCAGCACTTGACAGAACTTCAAATCCCAAGCCAAAAGAAAACCAACACAAGAACTCTTAAAAGTTTTAAAGAAAAACTTTCAAAACTAAGCTCACATGAAAACCTCAATAAAAATCACTTGAAAACTGTATGCACTTTGTAGTTGCAAGGGATGATTTGAACTGTGATAAATCTTTCTTTTTATAGAATTCAAATCAAAACAATTTTCTCATAACATTTTTTAAAATTGTTATAAAATAACATATTAAAGCTTGAAAGAACATATTGTATTTTGAAAAAACACTTGGTGGTAACATAACCTACCTATGATCAGTTGAAAACTGAATATGTGAACAAAACTGAATTTTGGAGACAAAACTGAATTTTGAAAAAACTGAATTTTGAAATATCAAAACAGTTTTGGTGCAGTGCAAATGAATCAATTGCTTTATCAAACAACAGATTAAATTTTTGTGCTAACAATTTTGAAAAACTTGAGCATATTTTTAAAACTTCTTTTAAAAGATTCTTGTGTTAAGTTCATCTCCATGGTTATGAGAATGAGGTTGAATCAAAATACAAAAGGCTACTTAAACAATTCAATCCTAACTAAGACCATGATATACAATTTTTATACATCTTCAAACATATTTTCTTCATCAAGCACTTCTTGATGAAGGTTAAGTAGAATCTTCACTTATCCTCAACACATATGTCCTTCCATTTTTTGCATGCAACTGAATAACTTTAAACACAAATGTAACTTATATTCTTCAATTTTAGTTGGAGAGTTTTATCTTTACATGAAACCTAAGAAGTTCAAACTAAACTTGCAATAAAAGATTATCCTACCAAAATCTTTAGAAAGTAATGAACTCTATTTCAATTTCACTAAGTAAGTTTATCTAAATAGCTTCCTAAAAGAAGAAGAACCAAAGGCCCCACAACAATAAATAAAAATCACTAACTCTGAGCCAATTGTATAGGAACACATAAGCCCAAATTATACATATATCCATTTTAATATAGTTATAAATATCTTTAGTCAGGACATATTAAAGGATTCTATATTGGAATTATGTATACCACTGTGTGGGTTGTAATTTTCTGTTATTCCTTTTTGTTTTTTTATCTTTTCAATAGGATGTATATATACTTTGTATTGTTTTCATTAATACACAATGAAAAATCATTCTCTTAATTATTTATTTTGAGCCTTCTCTGTTTTTTTGCTTTTTTTCTTCTACTTCCCTTATCTCAATTTTACATTCTCGAGAATTATTAGCTTGGACAAGAAAAAACATCCTACACTTTTAAGAACGATGAACTTGTTTAGCTAAGGTGGTTTCTCGAGTCTTCCAACTATATTGTGGTATATGAATTTTTTGAAAATATCAAGATTGAAAAAAAAAAATATATATATATATATATATAAATAAATGTAGATTTTTTTTTAAAAAGAGTATTTTTTGCATGCAAGTGATAGAATGACAAAAAGAAAAGATATTCCAAGTTCATTTTTCATAGCCTCTTCGAAAAACCAAAAAACTACTAATACTTATCGTAAAATTAAGATAGATTGACCTACAAACTCTAATATAAAAAAATAGATGAATATGAATAATTGATATAATTAGGATTGACCATCATACAAAAAATTTAGTGGTAGTTGATAAATTAATAATATATATATATATATATATATAACTTATTTATTTATGTCCCAATCCATATCGAAACCAATTTTCTCAAGACTTCTAGTGATAGTATGAACTAATAATTTATTTACAGCAACAAAAAATATTCCAATAATGAAAAAGAAAAAAAGAAGGTTGTGGTGTTTTAGGGTCAAAGGCTAAAAAACGTAAGGATGAGGTTGAAAGCATGGTGTGTTGGAGTGAGGATGTTGGAAAAGATTGCTCCGGGGAAAATGTGGGAAAGCGTGGGCTTTCACATTTCCATCTTCACACCCCAAAACACAAGGACCCACCATAACCCAGAGCCTGTCTCCTCTCCCGTCGTCCTCCTCCTAGCTTCTCGCCTCGGAGCAGGAGGTGGCAGACCCCGGCCATAACCACAACGACGGCGATGTCTTCTCATGGTGGCGCAGCCACATCACAACTGTTCAATGTAACCATGGTGGCGGTTGACAAGGGCAAGAGCAGTGGCCACGCCTTTCGATGGACCTTAAAAAACATAGACAACCCCGTCATCATCGCAGTCCATGTCAAACACAAAAACATTCCTCATCGTAGGTACCCTCTTGCATAATTAACTTGTCTTCTTTCTTTCTCATTCCATCTACAACGTTTCGATCAACATGATCCTTTTCAACCCAACAAGAAAAACACAAAACAAGAGTTTTTTCAGCCTTGTCCCATATAACTGTGAATGAAACCTAAACCAGATACTTTGACAGATGTTTTTACGTGTTAAGAACCCTTTCTATGACATGAATATTTTTCTTTATAAAAACTATGAGTGCTTAGGTTTCAAGGTATGATATTATATATTGTTTTCGTAGAAATGTTATATATCTTTATTTATATATTAATTACCATGGACATGTTTGGTTCATACTTTCTTCCTATCAAAATGATCTGCAACCCATGATGTTGATAACTTTCTTTATTGATGATTTAATTTTAAAAATGGAAAACTAAATTATTAATATATTTAGTTATCAAATAATTGTTTCTTTATTGGGTAGGCAAAATATCAATGTTGAATGTAATATTTCCAAACTCACATTTTAAGAATTCTTTGTCATGTGATGTTAAACTAAACATCTAAATAATTTTATTAGTAAATCTAAAACTTAAGCTTTAATATGCTTTGGCAAGCTAAAGTTAATTTATATTTAAATTACATTTTCATAGACAAGTTAATACTAGAGTTTCTATTCATTAGTTAATAGGGAATTTGTTTTCTTTAAATAAATGTTTATAAACAAAATTATTCAGCCAAAGTTTAAAATTTTACCTGAATCTTCCTGGTGATATATATATATATATATATATATATATATATATATATATGATGGCTTTGTTGGTGTTCTTATATTGTTTAACTATCATAATGTTATAATTATGCGTGCAGAGGGCACCAATGTTTTTCCTCCCACCGAAGACGAAGTAGCCAATGTTTTCAACCCCATACGTCAATTGTGTCAAAACAACAACGTATGTAATTCATATCTTAGTTGAAATTAATCAATTTACTTGTTTAATTTCATTGTTTTTGTTGTTGGTGATAGTTGAAACTAAGTTTGAAGTGATAAAGATGTTGCACATTGTTAACTCAGGTTAAGTTGAAAGAAGCTGTAATCGATGACAGTGAGGTTGTGAGAGGAATAGTGGAATATGCAAAGAAAAATCGCGTGAATACTATAGTCATTGGTGCAGCCCACTCTAACAAGAATACTTTGGCAAGGACTCTTTACCTGAGGAGTGGAAGCAAGTTAAGTGTTAATTCAAACATTACTTACCAATTTTTAGTCATCTTAAGGCCTTTGCATGACAATTTTGTGTTTTCTTTGCATGTACAAATGTTATGCAATGTGTTAAAGTTTCTTAATGTGGTGGCTGTCTCAGAAAATTAAAAGGCCTTGTGCCAACAGGCGTAATGAAATCAGCACCAGATCATAGTTCAGTGTATGTGATTTCAAAAGGGAAGATACTGGGAGCTCGACCAGCAATACGACCAATGGTAAACATGGTTACACCACCAAGTGAAAATGGAATAAGGTGCCACACAATGAAATTTTATCAGTACCTTTCAGATTTCCATGCATATCCCATGATGAAATATACAATAATTTGTCAGAAAATAGGTTGTGTACTCAAAACGTGGAACAATTACACTGTTCTTTACATAGTGAGTGTATTGTCATAGATTCATAGTTTATGTAATGTGCAAAGAACTTTTATACTGTTGTCCAATTGAAAACCATGGTGTATGGTAAGTTGATGGACTTTTACAGTGATTGTCTTAAAAGTCATATCAACAGTGATTTCTGATATCATATTAACATTTCCGATGGATTGATAATGTAAAATGCAAAAAAATTAAACTCTAAGCAAAAAGAGTCTTAAATCTTTTTCATATTTTGGTTGGCTACAGTGAGAACAGGGCAAATGCACATAGAACTGGGAGCACCAATGGAAGATCAGAAAGATCACCTCTACTTGAAATGCCAAGGTCTTCTTCAGTTGGTCAATCAACGGATCGCAGGTTACTATTTTGTCGCAGCACAGGTGAAAGTGACTCTTCAAGGTCACACAAGTTAGGGTCAGCAGCAGATGGAACTAAAAAAGAGTACGATTCAGACTCTCCATCAGATTCTCAATTCACAGTATGTGTCCAAGAAAACAAAAGCTTATCATGAATTGGATTGTTTTTGTTGTATAACCAGAACTACTAAGTAGTCAAATCAATATGGTAAAATTAAGTGGTAGAAAATTTTACTATGTTACTTCATTCCAGGCAGAGATGGAAAGTGAGATGAAAAGGCTGAGGCTCAAACTGAAGCAAACTATGGACTTGTACAATTCAGCTTGCAAAGAAACAGTGTCAACCCAAAGCAAGGTGAAGTAAATTATGTGATCACTCTGCATCATGCATAGGCAAAAACTAGCCTTAAAATGATTTACACGTTGATGAAATCAACGAAGTGTTAAATGAAATTACTTAAAGGGTGTTATGTAATGTATACATTGGCACTTGGCAGGATAAAGAGATTAACCAACGGAAACTGGACGAGGAACGTATAGCTGAGGTGGCTAAGTTGTCTAAAGAGGCAGCTCTTGCAATGGCAGAAAAGGAGAAATTTAAAGCCAGAGCTGCATTGGAAGCAGCTGAGGAAGCCATTAAGATGGTTGAAAAGGAAGCACAGAGAAGATTTCATGCAGAGATGAAGGCCAGAAGAGAGGCACATGAAAAGGATAGAGCATTGAATCAGTTGGCATGCAGGGATATTCGATGCAGAAAATACACTATAAACGATGTTGAAGGGGCCACTAGAAAGTTCTGCCAAACATTGAAAATAGGTGAAGGTGGATATGGACCTGTGTTTAAAGGCCAACTTGATCACACCCAAGTAGCAATCAAAATTTTGAACCCTGATGCTACCCATGGCAGGAGGCAGTTCCAACAAGAGGTAGCATATATGTGTACTGTTCGTTTACAATATACCAATTTTCTCTAACTTGCTCTCTTAATGTTTTTGGAATCTACCATGAAGTTAACATTTTACTCTGCATATTCTGATCATTATGCTTTGCATGTCAAATTCCAAGTGGCTCTCCTTAGAAGAGTAACATGTATCAAAACAATTGACTTCTCTTTCTCAAAACACTGATTCTCTTCCATAACTTTTGTTATCTGACTTCAACAATAATATGTTTAGAATTTAATTGGAATGTAGTAACAATCAGGTGTAAGATCACTATACACATCAGTGCATAATTTTCCTTCTCACATGTGTAGGTTGAGGTATTATGCAGCATAAGGCATCCAAACATGGTTCTCCTCATTGGTGCATGTCCTGAATATGGATGTTTAGTGTATGAGTACTTAGAGAATGGTAGCTTAGAAGATAGATTATTGATGAAAAATGATAGTCCTCCAATTCCATGGTGGAAACGTTTTGAAATAGCTGCTGAGATTGCAACTGCGCTCCTTTTCCTTCACCAAACAAAGCCAGAACCAATTGTGCACAGGGACCTCAAACCTGCCAACATTCTCTTGGACAAGAATTTTGTGAGCAAAATTAGTGATGTTGGTCTTGCAAGACTAGTGCCAGCTTCTGTGGCTGATTCTGTCACACAATATCACTTGACTGCTGCTGCAGGAACCTTTTGTTACATTGACCCTGAGTACCAACAATCTGGGATGCTAACAACAAAATCAGACGTATATTCATTGGGGATAATGCTTCTACAAATCATCACAGCCAAGCCTCCAATGGGGCTTGCTCACCATGTTATGAGGGCCATTCAAGAGGGAACATTTTCAGAAATGCTTGATCCTGTGATCACTAATTGGCCCCTTGAAGAGACTCTTGAATTTGGCAAACTCTCATTGAGTTGTGCAGAGCTCAGCAAAAGGGACAGGCCTGATCTTGCAACTGAGATAGTGCCAAAGCTTAACCATTTGAGGGACTTTGGGTTAGCATCACAATCATAGTCACCATCAACTACAAGTAGTGCACCATCAAATCCATAAAATAGGTTCACCTGCCATGTTATTTTGTGTAGAAACATTTACTCACTCAACTTCTTTGCAACACTCATTGTTGTGTTGTGAATGCAAGTTTCCACCAATTTTCTTGTAATGGAAGAGTTCCCATAATCCAAATAGATGATGCCTAAACCCCAAAATTCCCTTGCAAATGATCATAAACATAAATTATAAACAACATCAATGCATTATGTATGTAAAAATATCTAAAATGATATTAAATTGTTGCTAATGTGATTTTTATGGTAGTTACTTTAACAAACTCATCTTACATTATTGTTATAGAAAGATGAGTTAATTTTTTTAATATCTCAGCATAATATAATATGTTAAGTAAAAATAATGAATTAGTTGAAATCTCATTTACTTGTAATAAGATTTTATTATTGCTCTTAATAAAAACACATTACGTATTAGATTTTTTGGATTCAATAGTTAATTTTTATTTTTATTTTAAATGGGAGAAGGTGCTTGTTTGCCTTTTTGTTTGTATTTTTTTCCTTTATTTGATTTAATCTGTAATTACTTATTTTTTTACATAGATTTGATTTAGTCTTTTCATAGTTTTAAACTATTTTTTGGGATGATTATGAGATCCAATTCCATGAAAAGTTTTTTTTTTATCCTTTTTATTTTCTTGGTCACAATTGTCGGCATACAAAAGACACAGACATGTAGAATAACGATAATAAAGTAAAGTAATGACAAATTTTATAAGAAATAATCTACCCCAAAAAAGAAATTTACCTTTCCTTAAATTCAATCTACTTTAGAACTTACCAAACACTTACCATCTATATTTACACTAAAATTTATTTCTATGTTAAGTTTACTAAAATATTTAACTTAATTTCCTTGGTTTGTTTCTTTGATAATTGGCATAGATATGCAACATTAATATAAACCGTTTTATAGTTTTATAATCCTTTTGCTCAAACATTCCAACAACAATTTTTCTTGAAGAAAACACTTGTTATATATTTTTAAGCATATTATTAGTATATGGTAAGTTCTTCCACAAAAAAAAGTAAGGAGAATTAATACTTTTCCACCACGCACCACACCCCATTCTTAAGGAAGCATCAAAGAATATAACTCAAACTTCCAAGTGCCAAAATGCCAAATGCACGCTATATGAAAAATTCACCTATTCTCCCATTATTTCTATCTATATAATAACCAAGCCAAAGCCAAGTTTCTGACACATAGTACACCATGCACATGCCTTCCATGCTTCTCCAAGCTCAATCCACTTTACCTCAAATGAGACATCACAGCAAGAATCAGCTGCAGGGATTCACACAAAAAGATCTGTTTCCATTGATCACAAGAGTGGGATTCATGGTGCTGGCTTTGTCTGCATGCATGGTGGCATCAGAGGAAACAATTGAAGACCCTTTAAGTGGTGCATTGTGCATCAGTGAATGTGCCTCTTGTCCTACCATATGTTCACAACCTCCTCCTTCTCTTGTCACATCATATTCAAACCATCCACCTCCTTCACCTCTAACACCACAACCACACCTTCTTCCTCCACCTCCTCCTCCACAACACCACCTCACACCACCATCATATCCACCCCCTCCACCACTCCTAACATCCTACCCCTCCCCTCCTCCCCTCTTAACATCAAATCCTCCACCTTCTCCACTTCTAACATCATATCCTCCACCCCCTCCAGTCTTAATATCAAATGATCCACCCCCTTCTCAACTACTACCAACATTCCCTCCACCATCACTACTACTACCACCACCTGCAAAGCCTTTACAACCTCCTCCATCACTGGCTGATCCTCCTCCACCTTTGAAGTCCAACAACCCTCCTTCATCAGGTTCAGGACAACCTACAGTTATTTCTGGCCCTAGTAACAATCCCTATTACTACTATTATTCCTCAGCTGTTGCATCTTCTTTTTCTCTTCATCTTATACCTTTTTTCCTCTCAGTGTCCTTCCTTCATGGGGTATTCTTTGATGGTATGTGATGAAACAAGTATTTGTACAGTGTACAGAAGTTTGATAGAAATATGTTTTTTTTTAATTCATGTTATGCCTTTGTTGGGAAAATGCAGTGTAATTATTAGTAGTAAGAGGAACTCCTTTGTTAATTGTGGCAAATTCAAGTTTGATATTGATTGAATGATTTTTTTTATACTATGTTAATGATAAGAGATAAGGTTGTATTTTATATTTTTTTTTACCTAGCTATGTATAGAGAGAGTTCTGTATAGAAAGTAAACCCTAATTATTATTGTGTAGAAATACTTGTTTGGTTTTGTTTTAGATAAGGGGTGCCATTTGAATCAAGAATTATAACATGAGAAACTAATATTGATAATACCAGTTTATCAAAACATTTATTGTTTGTGATGAATAATGGTTCTTGATTGCAAACATTATGATGCTGTTTACTAATGAACACATGTATTTTTTTATAATTTAGTCACGAAATTTTTAAAAATTGATTTCGCATTTTATGTTTTTATCAAAACTAAATAGTATCAACTACATCAGAAACTTTATCTGACATAAAAAAACTTTATCTATGCTTTTTTTTTTAAGAAAAAGAAACTTTATCTTTATTCTTTTAGAAAGAAAAAAATAAAGTGTTTGCTTTACCCATGGTTTATGTTGTGGTAATTTAAGGCATAGGTTTATCTCAATAAAAGTATATATTCTTCTCTTTGTTGAAAAGAAAACCAATCATTGATAAAGTTAATGTAATATCACTTAAAGAATCAGGAAAAAAAAAAGAGGTTTTTCTAGCAATCCGTGATAAACCATAGATGAATTTAAAAAATAATGTTAAATAATGAAAGAAAAGAGAGACAGAAAGGCGAAAATAAAACGAGATGAAATAAATAATGTGATAAAAAATAAGGTAAAAGTTAAATTTATATTTATATTTAAAAATTGATTGGAATTATCCGTGAATATAAACATTTTATAAGTTATCGTTTTTTTCAGCTACAAGTGTCCTAATTTTAGTTTACATACATTTTTAAATTTATATATATATGATGAAAATAATGGTAATTATTATATTATCAGAAACAAGAATTTGATGTATAAATTTTGAGCATCCTAAATCCCATTAGAAGGTGATTGGGTCCTGTTTTAGAGTACAATGAATGAATAAATGGTTTGAGTGAGAAAGACATGAAATATAAAGTTTTATAAAGGAGTGGGAAATTGGAGAGAGGAAGAGGATGAATCCTAATAAAGTTGCAGAAGAACAACAGAGGAGAAAAGATAGTAATATAGATTTTTTTTTATTTTTTTTATTTTTTTGATCAGCAGATAGTAATATAGATAATTCAGAGTTTGAAGGAAAGAGAGGACACATTAATTTTAATTTTATGACGGATAGTAGGTTCAGATCAAGCTCATTCAGGAGTTGATTAATAATAGTAAAAATAATAATGATGATATTATTAATATTAATATTAATATTATTAAAATTAATAATAATAATTATTATATTAATATTATTGTAATTATTTTTAATACTCTTAATATTAAAATTATTATTAATATTATAATTATTATTCTTATTATATTAATATTTTCATTTTAATATATATTAATATAAAATAAAATTATTAGTATTAATTTCATATTAAATTATCATTAATAATAAAAATATAATTATTATTATTATAATTACTTTTTAAGTAATTTTTAAAAAAACATTACTAGCTGAGATGTCAAGTTACATAGTAATATCTAACATGAAAATTTTTATAAAAACAAAAACAATTATAATAAAAAAACAAAGTAATGATTTTTGGAAAATAGGTTTTGGCCAAGTTTCCAACAAAAACAAATCGAAGGGATGAGACGAAAATCTAACTTCTTGAGTTGAAATTAAATTTTTTAATTAGAAAATACAACATTACTTTTAAAGTTGTCAAATGAATTTTCTAAAAAATATTATATAACGAATTGCAATTTTTCAATCTAGTCTAGTTCTATGTCAGTCAACCATTCAATCAGCCATTTCAATCTGCTAAAAAAACAAAATTAAATTTATTTTTAAAATTCAATTCATTTTATTAAATATAAATTTAAGATATAATATAATTAAATTACAATACATTTATGTATTTTAAAAATATAATATTAGTTTATTTTTTAAAGTATAGATTTCATGAATTTTTTTACTAATCGAACATAATTTATTCAAAAATAATATTAATCATGATTCATGATTCTCTTGTACGGAAAATTTCCTTTTATACGATGTCTCAATACTCTTTGGACTTTTCCTTTAAGGCTCAAGATAGTTTTTAGAACTTCCTATTATTTTTTAGGGGATTTGATTTTTATATAATTTCTTTAAATTGCTATTTTTGAATTTATGTATAAGATGTTCTGAATAAAAAAAATGGAATGGTTCAAGCGAAATCACTAATGAATAAAGTCAAAGATTGAAATTGGTACCAATTCACTCATCATCACACGTAGTCTTATATATAAAGTAGTGTTATTCTGAAGAAGAAGGTGTTCAATTTTGTATTATCCCTTATCTTCCACGCCACCACTTCAGCAATCACAGCTACCAAAACTGTTGGAAAGTTTTTCACTTTCTGCTCCAATCATTGGACTATCATGGCGGAGTAAAACCATGAAAACCCATTCAAACAAACACTTGCTACTTAATTTGAAACAACACTTATGATCTACACTAGTACTTAATTTTCTCTTTGTTCTTATTTTGTAATAAGAAGTTACTATCAAAACAATTTTTTTTTAAATCTACTGGTGAGTGTTTGTTAGCCTGTTATCGGACCACTCATAATATGTTATTCTACACATGAGTTGTCACTCTCAGCGTAAGGAGGTGTGTTGGAGATTACACATCGACTAGAGATGAAAATATTTCATTATATATAAGTGAGTGCAAACCTCACCTATAAATAGACTTTATAGGGTTGAGTTAGGCATAAAGTCTATTTTTTTTAAATCTACTAGAGAGTGTTTGTTGAGTTGTTATCGGACCACTCATAATATGTTGTTCCGTGCAAGAACTGTCACTCTCAACGTAAGGAGGTGTGTTGAAAATTACATAAATAGACTTTATAGGGTTGAGTTAGACCTAAAGTCCACCTCGTAATACATGTTAACCAAAATTCACAAATCTAACGCTGGTTTTTTTCCAATATCTTTTATCTTCACCAACCACAATTCCTAGTGGAAATGTACGTTGTTTAATTTTGATTCATCAATTAATTTTGATTTGATGTGTGTTTGATATTTTCTTTTCCGGTTGTTTGGGGTGTAGGTATTTCCACAGTTGAGTGTGGAGTGTTTTGTACTCATTCCCTTTCTTATTACTTGCGTAATGGTTTCAACTAAAGTTTCATTTTCTTCTTTCCTTTTTCAACAAAAAAACTCTTGGTAAGCCATTAAATAGAAATGGACTTTGTTCACCAGTGAAAAAAAAAGTATAGAAGAGTATTGAATAGAAACTTTTTTATGCTGAGATCACACAAAATAGTCAATACCAAATTTTAAATAAATAGAAATTTTCCATAATTTGAATGAAACTCGGTTCAGATTTTCTTACCTAAAGTGTTGGATTTGCATTTAAAAAGAAGAACTCACTATAAAGTAATCAATCAATTTTTATTTAAATAAAATTATTCATTTCACAGTACACTTAAATAAATTTTATTTATAGTCCTTTTACTTAAAAAATCATTGTTTTTCATTTTTGTACATACTTCTTTTTATCTCTTTTAGCTCCTATAACTTTAGATGATAGGAATTGTGAATATTAAGAGATATTTATAATGACTCAAAGAATATAACTCAAAGAATTAAAATTAATTTATTAAAATAAAAAAATATAACTCAAAGAATTATAATTATTATAAATTTTGAGTTGTGTTATTTGAAAAATACTAATATACAATATTATTGCAATTTAAATAATAAACACTTACTAATTAAGTTTAGGGTTTAGAAATTTAATATAAAAATTCTTATTTTTTTATTAAACTTGTCCGTTTTGTCAAATCTAACATATAATATCACTGAGATTATACTAAATGACATTCACACCTTTTATATTTTTTAAATAGTTACTGATCTTTCTTATATTTTTAATAAAATGACACTCGTGACACCATCTCCCATATGTTTTTAATTAAATATGTCATTGAGAAGTTCTTTGACATATTTAGTCTGATGTGTGTATATGACCACCTATTTAAATATCTTAATTCTCTTCATTTTTATCTTGAACTGGTTCTACATAGGTTTATATAATTTCTTAAATAAAGATTCATTAGTACCATTAAATGTAATATATATTGTTTACATGAGTACTAAAGGAGTAATCTTTGTGGAATAGAGTTATATTTATTTTTCGTCTTATAAAACTATGTTTATTTAATGCTCCCAGTAGATGTGGTAACAATAAATTAAATAAGTTAAAATGTATAGATTTTTATGTTTGAACTTTGTTTATATTTTGAAAAATGTTTTAACTTGTTTCCTTTTATACACATAAAAAATGGTTGTCTTTAAGTAATATTACTAGAGACAGTTTGTGTGATTGTGTTTTTACACTTTTGAGATTAATTTCAAGCTTGAACGATTTTTTTACGCTTTTTATATGAAACCTAATGATTTTTTTAATAAACATGATTCATGAGATATTTTAAATTGATAACTCGTATAATTCAATCTTATATAAATTATATTGTTTGTTGGCAGGAAATATTAGTCTCATCATAAGATTTTACTATATGATGATCCTTGTTAAAAATAACAACATATTTATTGTGACATAATTTACTTATGCTAATTAGATTATTTTTTAAACCATATACTAAAAGAACATTATCAATAAAAGATAAATGTTATATCTATTTGATCAACTTCAATTATTTTTTCTTTATTCATCTTTTTTTATCATTATTTTTTTTATAAAAAGTTCTCATGTTATACATCATTATGCAACTTGACATCTCGGTCAGGCTGATACCTTAAGTAACAATAATCATCTGTCATCGCATGAAAAAAATATTATTAAAAAAATAAAAAATAAAAAAAATATGGAAAGATTAGACCAAAACTCATATGTTAACAAAAACGATACATAGTAATAATATATCTATTCAATGTCTTTTTCATCATTATTATTTTTCCCTACTTGTTTTTTAAGTATAGAAACATAAATATTTCTCTTATCATATATTCGGAGCACTTACTGTACCATGATGAATGTTTACTTATTATGATTAAGTATATTTTAAAAAATATTAATTTTACTTATGAACTTAGATCCTTCCATATTCGTTCTAATATAATACTCAAATCAATTTCCCCCCGTATTTCACACAAAGAGTTGTTGCAAATAATCATTCAAATATCATTAGTTTATATATAAATATCATTAGTTTATATATAGAAAATTTGTGAATATGATGTTGTATTTAAGAAATAATATTTTGTTAGTTATTAAAAATTATACACTATTGCATTGTATTTTATTTCATTTATTTAACTCATAATAATAGCAACTTCTAAAGATTATCGGTATAATTTAGTAAGATAATATTAATATGATTACGAAACTGGGCGTTATATTTTTTATTATTTTACAATTCAACTCATGCACTATGCATTTTTTTCAATATTTTTAGGATTAGATTGAGTTGAGATTTTTAACTTAATCATAAAATAAGTTCAATCCAACTTGTTTTTTTGGCAATTTGTGTTAGATTAATCTATTTTGACACGCAGGAGGTGTGATCCTTTGATGGGTCCAAAATTAAGAATATCTAAGCTTGCTTAGTGAGATTTCTTAAACTAGTATTTAATTTGTTATTTTATATGAGGTCATGTAATATTTAAAATGTTTATAAAAAAATATTAAGCTATATTTAATCACTATGAGTATGACAGTGATTTAACAGATTCAGACCAATGAATTACCAACTAAAATCTTCACTACTTTAATGACCAATATATAATATAATTTTTTTTAGCAACTTAAAGATTGTTCTATAAATACAATATTTAGTTTTACATTTAATAACCTAAAAATAATTTATGCATGTTATTTTATATTGACAAAAAGGAATTCTCCAATTTCTTGTTTTAAACGGTTCAAATAAATCACAAAAATATTCAATAATATATTTTTTTAATTTTTTCTTAAAAAACGAAAACAGTGATTTCCTTTTATTCTAGATATAACTTTGTTATTGTCAATAGATATTGATAAATGTTATTAAAATTAATATAAGTATGATAATTAATGTATTTTATTTTCATTTTTATATGGATTTTAAATATTAAGAACATATAAGTTTTAAACATTATTTTTTTACATGAATTAATGTTAATTAACAAAAACAACACCAAAAGCAATTAAAAAATACTATAAGTCACATATAAACGAAGCTTCTGGAAAATTTAGGTTTTTGGTTGTGGGAGAGATGATATAATAATGAAGAGTAGTTCTCTTTCCTTTTGACCTAGGCCATGGTAGTGAGTTGTTGAGCCACTAAAAGTTACTACCAAAAATCATTCTAAGTAGGAAGCATCATCATGAAGGTGAATTTTGACAGAAACATGTAAAAAATAAAATACCCCTAAATATTGTTATAGCAGCCCCACTAGTACACTACCTTTTCCAACTTTTATATGAAACCAATTTGTACTTCTTAATATCAATAACTTTAAAACTTGAAAGGGCAATGCAATTGTCAAACCCTAATTAAATGAGCAACCCTTTATGGCTTTGCATGAATTCCATTTTCCAAATTATCACTTCTTCTTTTGCAACATTTTCCATGATCCATGGAAATTGATTCTTGGTTAGCTTAATTGCTTCACCCTTTCTCTTTGACTTTTCCAACCTTCATCATCTTTTCCCACCTTTTTTATTTTTTCAAAACACTTGGATTCAATACATCCAAACCTTGTGAAAGTCCTTGTTGACTCAAACATTTGATGTCTTTATTTTAATAGAGAAAACGGTTGTTTCCTCTGCTTCGTTTTAATATTCTAATTGGTGTTTGGAATCTTTGGTATGTATGAGAATGATTTCTTAAAGTTATTTTTTAAGATTTATTTTAATAGGTAGGAATTTTGTTAATTAATTTATGTTATTTGCTAGATGTTAGTTTCTTTATAAGGGTTGAACCATCCTGAAGTGGTTCCCATTTTTCTTATATCTAAAAACAAATACTAACATACAATCAAATGATTTTTTTTTTAAAATAAACAATACATTAAATAATGTGAATATAATGATTCATCTAATAATATCAATTTGAAATTAAAATAATTCCAAATACTATATTTATCCTACTTTTTAAATATAACTTAAAAAAATAAAATTTAAAATAAGTTGGTGCAAAGGAACTCTAAATTCATACCTCAAGAAAAATCATAAATTAATTTTGAAAAACCAGAAGTAAAATTAAACTCAACAGTTAATAATTTGTATAATATATGTTTATCACATTTTTAATTAATTCATAATATTTCCTTACATTAACCATTTGCACACAAATTAAAATCAATAATTAAACATAAATCCACAATCATGCTACTGTTAATTTCTTTTTCCAAAAAAAAATGACAAAATTTCAAAACCGTTCCGCTTTCTCCTTTGTTTCTCTTCCTTTCGCAGTGAGTTAGAAGTTGAGAATCAAGAGAGTGACTACTGATCGGCGATAGCGAACTAGTTCCGTGTAATGGCGGCCTCCGTCGCACACGGCAGAACTCTCACTGCGCACGATTGCCGGATTCTGACGGCGGTGAACGCCGGAGCGTCGAGCCTTTCGTTGGCCGGTTCCAGCTTCATTGTACTCTGCTACCTTCTATTCAAGGAGCTTCGCAAGTTCTCCTTCAAACTCGTTTTCTACCTTGCTCTCTCTGTATGCTTCCTCTTCACCAGATCTAAAGTCCTGCGTTTCCTCTCTGTATTTTAAACCTTGCTTCTAATTCTTTATTCGTGAGTATACTAATACCGGACGATTCGCAAAAACGGCGTGGTGAAGCGCGCTTTGGCCTCTTCAATTGAATTTACCGATACTCGATTTCGCCCCTGATTTTTTTTCTTAAAACCTAATTGCTTGTTTTTGTACTCGATTTTTAGTTGCTTCTTTTCAAAGGCGTGATTAGTCGATTAGGTTTTAGAAGGAATGAGCTTAAAATAACTGTTTCCGAAGATAAATTTACTGAACTTGTGACTTCAAGTAGCTTTAGAATTAGGAGCTTAATATGATGGAGAACCTAAGTTTAAGTTAAACTTACTTTGCAAGAAAAAGTAAAAGTTAAGCTAGTAGAGATATGACACTGTTTGGATAAACTTCTCAAAAAAACACTCAGTCTTAGAGGAAACCCTTAAGTTGTAGGTTCTAGAAGCTGCCCTTGATGATCATATAAAGAATTTAAAAGAAGAGTTTCATTGTCGGGTCGCTATTGTATGATCATGACATTCTAACTACAACAACAACAACGTAGAGAAACTTACCTACCAAATATAGGAACATATCAAATTAAACCATAAAATACTCTCAAAATCCACATAGCACTTTTATTTTTGTTATAATAATTCACGTGTCCTCAACACAACCAAATGAACGATTAAAAAAACCTTTTGATGTGTGCAACTACAAATTAGAATGGAATTTTTGGTTTGGCACTAATGGAATTTTGTTACATCCCTTCATTTTTCCGATCTTCTCGGCGAATGTACATCACTTGCCAAACACAAAAATATGTGGACGGCACTCATGTTTGATGGAGTCGTTCCGTAATTTGGAGAAACAAATTAAATTTCACTTTTTTCATAAAATTAAATTAGCTTTACAAATTTTAATTTATAGATATATTTGTTCCTTATTTTTTATAAGTGTTTATGAAAAATATATTAGTGTAACATTGAAGTCAATAATAGGTAGGCATGTTGATTGACCTAAAATAAAATAGAAATCCTTCATGTATATCGTGTAATATTGTTCTAGCATCCACATTCATGAGTTCTAGAAGTCAAGGAATCTCCCACAATTTTTCTTCTGAGGTGGTAGGTGAAGTTGTACTTATAAACTTCCTCAACTTTCACTTATTTTTTTCCTAGCATCATCAATTATTCCAAATTTTATGTCGTCTTCCTCATATTTTTAGAATCAGAAGTAGCTTGTGAAAGAAAGTTACACAACAGGGTTGTTGCAGTTTCACATATAGACCAATTTCCTAGATGGGTACTAAAAGGAACACATGGAAGTCTGTGATCTTGATCTTAAGTTGTTACAAGGTTAAGTGCTCCTTGGAGGAATCAGAGAAACAGGTTTTGAAACAAGGGTCTTTCCAGAGGCTGTGTCTATCTGATGTGAGCAATTCAAGCTCCACTCAGGCCATTGAGGATCTTTCAATTTCCTTTGGTGGCTCCAAACTTTATGCATTCACACTTGAGGAGCTAAGGGAAGCAACGAGCAGTTTCTCATGGAGTAATATGCTAGGAGAAGGAGGGTTTGGACCTGTGTACAAGGGTTTTGTGGATGACAAACTTAGGCCAGGTTTGAAAGCTCAGACTGTTGCTGTGAAAAGGTTGGACTTGGATGGCTTGCAAGGTCACAGGGAGTGGCTGGTTAGTTAGCTTTCTCAAATGCCATTTTTAACTTTTCATGACTACCCCATTTTTTGGTTGTCACGTCAATTTTAGATGCCGACATATTTGTTTCCTTGACAACAAAAATACTGCACTCGTGAACAAATACTCATATGAGCTAGTATCTGAATAAACTGTTGTTTTGATCACAATTTCTTTTCTAGGCAGAGATTATATTTCTTGGACAACTAAGGCATCCACATCTTGTAAAGTTAATAGGGTACTGTTATGAAGATGAAAACAGGCTTTTGATGTATGAATACATGCCAAGAGGCAGCTTGGAGAATCAACTCTTCAGAAGTATGTTTCTTTTCTCGCTTATTCTCATCTTTTTGTTTTTGTGCATTTCTGGTTATATCAGAAGTATCTCATAAGTCAAACATGATTGCAAGATCAAGCTCAATAATTATCATCAAATGATTTAGAATTTTAGATGTTCTGTTCTGTAAGGTCATGCACACCTAATTGTTTCAAATCTATGTGTTTTCTTTGGATACTGATGACAAATAGAAAATCCCTCTTACTGATACACAAAATTGGATTCTTACATAAACCAAGCCTTAATAACAGCTTCTTTTGCTCTAATACAAATAGGATACTCTGCTGCTATGCCATGGTCAACCAGGATGAAAATTGCATTAGGAGCTGCCAAAGGTCTGGCCTTCCTTCATGAAGCAGATAAGCCTGTAATATACCGCGATTTAAAAGCTTCAAACATTTTACTGGACTCAGTATGTTCTGTGATCTCATACTGCATCTCTTAATTGCATGATCTTCTTAATTTCCATATCAAGAAATTAACTTACACTCTTTTAACGTTTTTTTCCTCTAAATCTAGGATTTCACAGCTAAACTCTCAGACTTTGGTCTAGCCAAGGATGGCCCTGAAGGGGAAGATACATATGTAACAACACGCATAATGGGAACACAAGGATATGCTGCTCCTGAGTACATAATGACAGGTATATGCACTACCATACAAAAGTTAACCAAGTTTCTAGCATCAATTGACATCCAAAAAGTAAAGGGGCAAAGGAGGCTATTTCATTCCTTACTCCTAAAACCATGTTACAAGCCTCAATAAGAATTTTTGTAGTGTAAATTGAATTTAGGCCTTTCATATTACTAGAAACTAAAATTCCCTTGATGTTGTCACTTTCAATTGAGCCCGAAAACGTGAAAGTTATAAGTATTAAACGTAGAAATTCACAACATCACAATGTTAAACTAAACAAGCTATATTTTCTTATGTCCAGAATGACAAAAACTTATATTTGATGAAGTAATAACTCATTGCCTTGTCACAGGTCATCTTACAACCAAGAGTGATGTGTATAGCTATGGAGTGGTGCTGTTGGAATTGCTTACGGGAAGACGAGTGGTGGATAAGTCTCGGTCGAATGGTGGCAAGAGCTTAGTGGAATGGGCAAGGCCTTTACTGAGAGATCCGAAAATAGTTTATAGCATCATAGATTGTAGACTAGAAGGGCAATTTCCCATGAAAGGAGCCATGAAAGTTGCTATGTTGGCTTTTAAATGCTTGAGTCCTCACCCAAATGCAAGGCCAACTATGAGTGATGTGGTGAAGGTGTTGGAGCCACTTCAGGACTTCGATGATGTTTTCATTGGACCATTTGTGTATGTTGCCGTAAGTGAAAATGGTAACAAACATAAAATATAGCAGCAGATAACGCTCCTCAGCAAAGTAGATAAAATATACATATCATATAGAAAAGGGTAAAAAGAAAAAAAAAAGGTGTGTTATTTTATTTTACAAGACGGCATGGCTTGGTCATCATGAAAAGGGTGGCAGGTAGTTCTATCACATCTGACTGTGGCCAGAAATACAGAGTTGCAGCAAAATGATGGTTAGGGTGAAATAAGGGCAATCACATTGAACACAAGCTATTCGAAGTGATAATTGAGTTTTCTATGGTTTGATGATATACACGACAATGGACAAGTATAAGCACTTGATACTAGTTCAGGATACACACTAAAATTTATTCACATGTAATGTATGTGACAAATATGGTTGGGATTGTGTTTGGACATGGTTTTGGATGTTAAGTTATAGTTTAGAGAAAATGAACAAAAAATGGATTTCATACACTTATTGTTTTAGGTCATAGAATATCCAATTACGACATAATTTGGCAAATAATTTTATCAAAAATATGTTTTAAGAAGTAGATTTGGTGAAAGTAATAAATCTCAACTCCAAATAAGTCTCAATCATCCAGTATAAATAAGTGTTATCAAACCGGATCAATCAATATCTGGTCAAAATACCAGGTCAATGGATAAATGGTTAACCACATGACCCAATATATCATTAAAAATAATTTTATATTACAAACATAGTTTTTTTTTCTATATCTTGTTCATGGGTAATAAAATATATCAGACCCTTCTTCAACAACATTTTTTTTTTACTTTTGAACACTTGTTGAAATGCTTCAAATTGACTATCTCAAAACTATTTGACATTGTATTATTTGGTTTTGTGATTGAACTTGATGGATATTGCGTTAAAAAAATTTAACACATGATTATTGTATGTTTTGTTTTTAATTTTTTAATTATTTTAATTACATCAAAACAAAAATTATTTTGTTCAGCAATTTTGAGTACTGAAATTATGAAATTATAACAGAACAAAAAAGTTACAATTTTCTGTAGATTTTTTTTATGAGAAATTATAGAAGTAATTCTGTGAAAGTTTTCCCACGAGTTTTAATAAAAAAAATTGATGGAAATTATTTTCTACGATCATATTATCAACAACTTTTTTACATTGGAAAATTCGTAAAAAAGGGTAATTTGTTAATTATAAATATTCAGTTTTAATTTTCTAAAATATTTCTCTTAGTTTTCTATTTTAAATCTTCAAAATAGTCTTCATCACCACAATGAAAATGTGACGTGTATACATCTAGAATTGTTATTTAGATAAGAACCGTGACGTGACGTTTTGGAATACATATGATATTGTTATTGAAAAAAAAATAGGAATCACTTTTAAAAAAGTTAAAATTGATCACGATTAATAAAAAAATTAAAAGATTAGACTAAAATGTATATTTAAACGAAAATTAAAAAACAATATCTGAGTTACTTTCAATTGAAAGTACGTGGTGCAGGCCACATGGAATCAAAGAATATCTCACAAGGGTCTGAAGAGAAACTGAAGCATATAACTATTTGATATAAGATCCGAATAAAATAAGCACAAATAATATCTATCAAAAGAAATCATAATCTTAATTCAATTTTAATATTTAAAAAATATAAATAATTTTTAATTTTATATTTCAATAAAAAAAAACTTGTCTTTTATGTATGATTCCTTGTACCTTAACGATGGAATGAATAACAAAACTGTAATGGATATGAATTAATGCTAAGCATTGTAGCACCCAAACTTTAAAAAAATAATGACACCATGTTCTTTCTCCTTTTTGTTCATAAAATATTCCAGCACATGAAGAAAATATGACGCAATTAAAAGAATTATCACACATGTATACATAATTTACATTTGAATAAATAAGAAAATTACACTTTGCTAATCTTTTATTACATTTTTATCTTAGAAAAGTTGGGTTAAAATTAACACTGATGGCTGTTAGGAGTTCTCTTGGTCTTGCTGTTTGTGGAAGTATTTTTCGTGAGAGTATGAAGGAATTTATTGGTGGTTTATACATGCTATTGAAGAAACTCAAAAGATAAGTCTTACTAATTTATGACTTAAGTTTTAGGATTTGAATGTGATTCTATCTTGGTTGGTTTGTGTTGCATTTACTTTTGGAACTAATGTTTATTGGATGCTTCGTAATATGTGAAACACTTGTCTTAATTACTATGACAAAATTAGATTTCAATTTTCACATATTTTTTCGTAAAGGAAATGTTTGTGCTTATAAGCTTGCTAACTTGAGATTTTTTCTTAAAGATCAATTTTATTGATATAATAGGTTTCCATCCATCAAGTCTTTTATTAAAGATATTTATGAATAAGTATAAGCTATATATGTATCAATTTTGTTAATATATGAGTTTATATTTACTTGTATTTTTTTTTTCTTCAATAATACTTTTTTATGTGGTGGTAGATGATTGTTGTTATTACTAATTGTAATGTTTTTTTTTATTAAAGTGAAAATTAACATTAGTATATAATTAATCTTGAAAAATCATTAAAGATTTTAAATTTATGAAACAAAAAGTATGTAAAAAATTTCACGGATAATTAATTGTATACTAAAATTAGTTTTTTAAATAAATATAAGTGACAATTATTATAGACTAAGATATGTTCAATTATCTTAATTATTAATAGGATTTAAAATTCAAATAAAATTAACAACACTGAAATTGCTGTACTAATATTGTAGTTTTTTTTACTAAAAACAAAATAATCATGATGGTTCTAAATGAAGTGTTTATCCTAATTTTTAAAAATAACTTAAAAAAGTAAAGTTTAAAATAAGTTGGTGCAAATGACTAAATTCACACTTTTGAAAAAATTCATAAAATTAATTTTGAAAAACCAGAAGTAAAATTAAACTCAACAGTTAATAATTTTTATAATAAGTTTATCACATCTTTAATTAATTCACAATATTTCCTCACATTAACCATTTACATGCAAATTAAAATCAATAATTAAACATAAATCAACAATCATACTACTGTTATTTTCTTTTTCCAGAAAAAAAAATAAATTTCAAAACCGTTCGGCTCTCTCCTTTCTCTCTTCCTTTCGCAGTAAGTTAGAAGTTGAGAATCAAGAGAGTGACTACTGATCGGCGATAGCGAACTGGTTCCGTGTAATGGCGGCCTCCGTCGCACTCGGCGCTACTCTCACTGCGCACGATCGCCAGATTCTGACGGCAGTGAACTCCGGAGCGTCGAGCCTGTCGTTGGCCGGTTCCAGCTTCATTGTACTCTGCTACCTTCTATTCAAGGAGCTTCGCAAGTTCTCCTTCAAGCTCGTTTTCTACCTCGCTCTCGCTGTATGCTTCCTCTTCACCAGATCTGAAATTCTGCGTTTCCTCTTTGTATTTTAAACCTTGCTTCTAATTCTTTATTCGTTAATTTACTAATACCGGACGATTCTCAAAAACGGCGTGGTGAAACGCGCTTTGGCCTCTTCAATTGAATTTACCGACAGTCGATTTCACACTTGATTTTTTTTTCTTAAAACCTAATTGCTTGTTTTTGTACTCGATTTGTAGTTGCTTTAACATAAGCTAGTCGATTAGGTTTTAGAATGAGCATAAAACAGCTGTTTCCGAAGATAAATTTACTGAACTTGTGACTCCAAGTAGCTTTAGAATTAGGAGCTTAATATGATGGAGAACCTAAGGTTAAGTTAAACTTACTTTGCAAGAAAAAGTAAAATTAGGTGTTAAGCTAGTAGACATATGACACTGTTTGGATAAACTTCTCAAAAAACTTCACTGTCTTAGAGGAGTAGAAAATAAGAGGAGTTAAGCTTATTAAAATTAGTTTATGCATAAGCTAGGGTTTCTGTGCTTATTAAGAACTTGATTTTAACATATGCTACTTTTTTAACTTGTGGGAAAAACTAGTTCAATTTATTTTCTTGGTTTCTTCTTCTCCTACAAGTGATTCTTGGTAAGTTTATCCAAACAAGACCATAGTAAGATTCTGTATGCAATATATTTGTTGTAAAAGTTATCAGATATTACCAGATTGTTATTGACTGCAATTGTGATTGTAAAAGCTACTTTATGAGTATATGTTGATAAAAACTGTTAGATTGCTGGACAACATTTTATGTTAAGAAGCTAACTTTTATAGTTTTTTTATTCTTGTTTCTTGACGCCCTTAGCCACTTTATTCTGTGTTTGCAATGCTGCTTTATAATTGAAAGAAGTAGATACTTTGACATTCCAGGAACCTTATGTGTCTGTTCCTTTGCACTGGTTATTTGGTTAATTCATGCCTTTTTTTTCTGATCCATAATGCTATTTTTATTACATTTTTGTCGATTGCAGGATATGCTTTGCAGTTTCTTCAGCATAATAGGGTATACATGCTTCTTTAAATGTATGTATCAGCTGAAGTTGTTCATCATGTGATTGATAGAAGTTTCACTTTGATACAGGGACCCGTTCAAAGGTTTCTTTTGTTATGCACAGGGCTATAGCACCCATTTCTTTTGTGTGGCATCTTTTCTATGGACTACAACAATTGCTTTTACCCTGCACCGTACTGTTGTAAAACACAAAACTGATGTTGAAGATTTAGAGGCCATGTTTCACTTGTATGTCTGGGGTATGCAGCTATGTATAAATCAATTTTTAATATCCTAGCTTTGAGAAATAGCTTAGTTTGCCATAATCTTCACATTCTAAGAGCTCATGTTTTATCTGAAAATGATTTCTTTGAGCAAATAAAAGCTAATCAAATGGCCTTAGATCCTGGTTATGTACCAAGAGAAATAATAGCACTTCATTCTATGTTCTAAGCTCAATTATTTCATTAGCAACATGCAATTCTAAGAGCTCATCCGGTATATCTTTTTACTTTGATAGGTACTTCCTTGGTTATGACTGTTATGCGCTCCTTTGGTAATGACCATAAACATTTAGGTGCATGGTGTTGGACTCAAACAGGTCGCGCAGGGAAGGCAAGTAGTAATTGGAGACCAGGAATGCATACCAAACAATGCTTTTATATTTCTCCTAAAAATTTCTGCAATTCCCTCTTGTTTCTTTCATTATACATGTTATACATGGATTTTCAAATAGGCTCTTAGAGTGCAGAGTAGTTTTCTTCCCTTTTAAATTAAAAAAATTAAATGTAAATTGACTTCAAATTTAATTTTAATTGACTCAAAAGTTATGGAAGTTTTCTTTCATAAATGTAGGAAGGGGTAAATTGTGGTGGTGTGGGCTTCTGTTATCAATTTGTAATTACAATTTGATCACCCCTCTTAAGTTATGGTAAAACTATAACATAAAATGTTTCAGTACAAGTAAAAAAGATTCCAAGTCAGGTATCCCTTTCAATAATTGTGTAAATATTTCAAAAACCTGGTTTAGTGTCAAGTTTTGCCCCCTTATGTAATTTGCCATTCTCTAAATACAAATGGACTGGAAATGAAAGTAAGGATTTGGTTGGCTTTGAGAATAATATTTTCCTTGTAGCAGCTCTTTATTACTCAAAATCTAATACGTAGTTATTAACCTGAAAGCAGTTGAATTTGACAGCTGAAAAATCCATGCAAGAAATGTTTACAAGCAAATGATTTTCTATACAGCATTCTTTCTTCCTTTTGTTTAGGGTCTAGGATGCTCATCATTGTGGCATTATCTAAATGTATTTTATGATATTAATGAAGATTAGAATGAAAGATAGTAGAATAACAGTAGTCATCTCCCAATTTTCTGCAACTTTGCAGTGTTAATATATTGTGTATATGTTTATCAGATTAGTCATTAATCTGGTGCTTTTCTTTTTCCTCTAAACGGTAATTCCTTTTTCTATGCAGGCAGTTCATTTTGTAACATTTTACATGCCACTCTGGGGTGCAATTCTGTATAATGGGTTTACATACTTTCAAGTAATACGCATGCTGAATAATGCAACCCGTGTATGTACCTGATTTTACTGATTATTTCTCAAACGAAACAAATTGCTTGTTTAGGCACTTTTTGAGACCATATTTTCTTGTTTCTTCAAATTTCAGATGGCGGTTGGTATGTCAAGCCAAACTTTTGTGTCAGATACAAGAGATAACATGAGGGTATTTTATTCTATTATCACCAGGTTCCAAGATTTGAAATATAAGAATCCATGTACACTAGATACACTTTTATTTGTTTCTAGCAACTGTATTGCAGTGATCCACAGTGCCTTTAATACTTTATAATTTACCTTCTGTCATGAGGAATTTTGATTTTAATCTTTTCGTTTTGTGCAAATGCCTTATTTAGGCTAGGTTTCTTTAGAATTAGAGTGTGTTTGGTAGAGGGGAGAAACCAGTTAGATGGAAATAAGCAGGTGGAGTGGAAATAGATGAGAAATAAAATGAAAATGAAAAGTTTTTGGTTGAAGAGAAATAGAGAGGAGATGATGAGAGATATAGAGATACTAGTAGAAATAGGTGAAAAATAGTACTCTGGGTTCCACCATTTTTTAAATAATTGATCTCCTCTTGCACAAAACATCTATAGACTATAATTTTATCTATCTTCTCCTATCTTCACTCATCCTCTCAATCAAACCCACCATAAGGGAAATTTTCACACAAGATATGTATATTATAATGTATTTCACACAAAGAAGTTTTCATGGATAAAATAAATTAGTACTGTTCTATGATTTCTAATGTGGTTTAGTGATGCTCACCACTTATTTTTTGTCGTTGGGATTTTCTTAAGTAAGTTAATATGCATGCTTAAATCAAATTGCTTAAGAGGAAACTGTTATTCCCAGTTGCATCTACATTCTCACTGATCTATTGTGTTTTCTGTTTTACACTGCAGGCTCTGAATCGCTGGGGATACTATCCACTAATTCTGATTGGATCATGGGCTTTTGGAACTATTAACCGTATTCATGATTTTTTTGAACCCAACCATAGAATCTTTTGGCTCACATTTCTTGATGTTGGAACAGCTGCTCTTATGGTATCAGCAAGTAACCATACTATTTTTTTTAGCTCTATTTTTTGTTCACTGAATGTTCTATAATCTATCTGGAGACTCAGCATGGTTGTCCTTTGTTTTTAAGTCCTCTCAATAAACTTGTCACCTCCTCTGATCTCCTAGCATCCCCCTGATCATACTTATGTCGTCTTCGCTACTATATGTTAATAACATGTTAAAATGAATTATCTAACCTCTATAACAGATACATCTTTTGTTTTAGTCCCTATATTTTTTGGATGGAATGTAGTGTAGTGGATTAAAAAGTGCATGTTGGAGATTAAACCAATTGGTTTCTTGGTGTAGGGACTAAAATGTATAAGATGTATTTGTGAAAATGATTATTGTATTTGTACAAGGACCAAATGAACGATTCAACCTTTGGTGTATTTATGCATTTGACTTGATTGGTTGAAACTGAGGGTACAACCTGTTCAAATTTATTTTTCCAACATCTTTGAGCTCAAAATACAAATATTCATTTACACTTAGACATCTCGTGCTTAAATTATACAACTCTGATTGTACAAGCCTATAGAAAGGTATTTTTGGGTGTTTGGTCACTGAACCACAATAGATGCAATAAGTTAAATGGCACGTAGGTTTTGTTGTGGTTTGATATAATTCCAATTTATGCAGCACGTAGATGTGCACTTTTATTACCAATCTAATTGTGTCAGCTTTATCTGTGGATATGTCTTGCCACTATCCTGCATGATTTGTGTTCTAGCTATACACTTACCTTGCCACTCTTGTTTTCTCCCTATTCCTTCAACTTCCTCATCTTCTTAGCTAATCTTGTGCTTGTCAAAGCTGATTTTTCTCAATGATTATTCTTTGGGGAAACATGAAAAACGGTAGGTTAATTCTTACAATTTAAACACTAGATGATGCCAAACAATTGTAAGAACATTTTCTAATACAAGGGCATTGCATTGTATTCCTGCAGTTAATCACTTTCCCTTTTTGCTGGTATGTTATGTGCTTTTCCAGTAAATGTAATGGTTTCCCCTGGTGATTGGTAGTGTCTTAATGTTGTGATGATCAATCAAGTTCAACTTTGTGAAAAATACTGTTACATTTGTATCTTGTTAAGCTATCTCACTTTGTCTACATATTGCAGGGCCTCTTTAACTCAATTGCTTATGGTCTCAATTCTTCTGTACGCCGGGCAATTTGTGAAAGACTTGACAAGTAAGTACTGACTCTATTCATTTTTGAGATCTTCCACTGGATTTCTTTTTCTAATTAAGGTCAGTCTAGTAGTAATATCTTCTTTGTATTCTGAATTTAATGTGTAAACTTTAAAGCACTTGGGGAATCTAGTTGTTAAGGGGAGAGAACCGAACATTTAAACACTCTGCTGAACTTCACGTATTACTACTTGATATGAGTCTTAGACACCCTATGATACACAAGTTTCTATCATAGAACCTCCCTGAGAGACGACACCTCAGTGACAAACATTCTATGTCACTTCACTCAGTAACATTTCACTCAACTTCCATTTGGTTAGAATCCTCTACCAGTTAAAATCCTCAGTAGGTTACCCTTTCTGAGACACAGACAACCGTATCTAATACCAATTGATAAACACCATAGCAGTTAAGGAACCCACCCTTAAAAGCTATCTGTTAAGTGGAGAGAATCAAACACTCAAATACTCTATTGCAATGCTGTCAAACTTGAGGATTGCAAGAGGATGGAAAGGGGGATAATATAATGAAGTCATGTTTGATCCTTCTGTGAAGCCATCTCTCGTTCTGGATTTGGTCCCATCTAAAAATGATTGGTATATTGCTATTCAAAAGGGTACACATTCTACTTGTAACCGCTCTCCCCACTATACAAACTTTAGTTATCATAGGCTTTCCCCCATACAATATTCTTGTTTGTCCTCGTTATCTTCTATTCTTGTTCCTAAGTCTTTAGGTGAAGCTTTAAAGTAGTAGTACTTGGGGATTGATGAGATGTGTGCCCTTTAAAGTAGTGGTACTTGGGGATTGGTTCCTCAGGACCTGATGGTAACATTGATCGCTATTAAAGCTTTATTTGTTGTCAAATGATACACACAAATCTATGACCAAGATTATGCTGACACTTTCTATCCTATTGCAAAAATGACTTCTATTAAACTTCTCTTTTCCATTGCAATTATTCATCCCTGGACTTTGTTTCAACTTGACAAAAAAATGCATTTCTACATGGTGACGTTGATGAAAAAGTCTACATGGAGCAACCTCATGGTTTTGTTGCTCAAGGGGAGTCATTTAATATGGTATGCCTCAAACAATAACCCCGTGCATGGTTTGAGCATTTTCGAACTGTCATCCATCAATCTGGAATGATACGAAGTGATGCTGATCATTCTATGTTCTATTGTCATTCTCCCCAAGGATGTATCTATCTCATTGTACATGTGGCGACATTGTTGTCATAGGTAGGGATACGGTGGGTATTGTACAACTAAAACAATATCTTGCCCAAAAGATCTTGGACATCTAAGGTATTTCCTTGGTATAGAAGTGGCACAATCCATGGATGGTTTGGTCCTGTCTTATAGAAAATATGTGATCAACATTCTAGAAGAAAGAGGGGTGATAAATGCTAAGCTTGTAAACACACAAATGGATTCAAGTGTCAAACATGTAATTGACCAAGGGAAACCTTGTTCCGTGAAGGTTAGTTGGTACTCTAAATTACCTCACCATGACCCATCTTGATGTTGCACACTATCCATCCTATACTATTTTCATATCCAATAGTTGTTGTGGGCCATGACACAACCTGCAGGTGGTGGGTGGTGTCGTGGAGTAGGTGAAACAGAGAAGTGGTTGCAGTGTGGGGTGTGTGGGTAGGGTATTTTTTTAAAATTTTGTTGGCAAATTCTCCCTACACCTCCATACCTTCTCCTGTACCTCCATACCTTCACCTGTACCTCCATACTTCTTTTTATTTCCAACAATTCCCTTCTGAGTACGGTGGAGAGTGGAGAGTGGAGAGTGTGGTGCCTTCTTCTTTATTTTCAAGTGGTTGTGGTAAACGTATGTGGTTGAGGTAATTCTTGTGGTGTTTTTATTGATGGTGGTTGTGTTTTCGTTCACTCTTTTTTTCATTTTTTTGGTGTATGCTAATACGTAACACCCCCTCAATTAAAAATCTATTCCGGATTGTAGAATCGGGAAACAACAAAACCTAGAAAAAAAACTAGCGAGGTGCAAAAGTTGAGAAAAATGGAGTACAAAGCTCAATTTTTGTTTTCTTTGCACTAGGGAATGTTGAATACAATGAATCTTCTCTCAAACCCTCTCAAATATTTTTATGATTATTCAAAATACTCATTTATCCACTAGAATTTTTGTAAGTTAAAAAAATACAACTTATTTTTTCAATTCACTTTAAAGAAATGTTTATTTATTTTATTGGGTTTCTAAGATTGTTTTATAAATAAATAGTTATTTTTAAAACTTAAACTATTTTGAATAAGTCATAAATTAACTTTTAACAAATTTAAAATAATAAAATATGAAAAAAATGTTTTGTTCGATTGATTTTGATCCATAAAGTGTTAATTTTTGAAAATAGCATAGGATAGATTGTTATTCTTCCATTTAATTATATGATCCATCCAATCCGATCCAAATGTATTTTTTTGTAAATTGGATTGAATTGAATTGAATTTTACATGGATGTATCAATTAACAAATGAATTGTTTCACCATCCGTCTACATATAACCAATTATTGAAGAACTTGACAATACGAAACTTCTTTCTTTAGTGGGAGTGTTGCACTAGTCACATTTATATAAAGACTATGGCGTCTTCAGTCTTTTGCAGACACTTGAAAACTTGCATGAGCACCATCCATTTCACTTATCTTACATTCCTCAATTGCTTTGATAAGACAAAGATGAAAGGTGCCCGCCTGTTAGGGGATTTTGGGCATGGGAAGTCCATTTGGGAACCAGAGAAATGCATTCACAAGTACTCTAGTGAAAAGAACTGAAAGAAGAAATGATTTATGGTGAGCAGCAAGTAAGGCGATGTGGTTGGCAACATGGGTTAAGATTCTTGTTCATAAATCATAGCATTCAATTTTCTCTTTATTTCTTGTGCAATGGGTCATTTTTTGTGTTGAACTACTTCACCGAATTTGTGTGTGCACCAGCCTTTGCGGAATCAAATTGATAAATTAACGATTAATAGTCTACTGATGGGCACTTAATTTGGGGTATTTGGTGCTGTAGGTCCAAAATTTGGGAGGCTTTTGTTTCCTTTTCAACCTTGTACAAATGACGTTAATCATTTATTTAATTTTACTATTTAATTATAGGCAATTTTACTATTTAATTATAGATGCCTATTTGTTCTTTTGCCGTACATTTAATTTAAAACATGTAACCAAATTTGCTTCTCTCATTTATCTGATGCCAGGTTCTGGCCTGAGAGATTATCCAGATGGCTCCCTAGCAATTTGAAGTACAAGAATCTACAGCAAGAAAGTGAACTAGTTTTGTTCAAAACCGAAGATCAATAACAGTGGATGTGACATATTGTGATCCTTCATTCCATGTGACATTTCTTATTCTAGTTTACTGAGAGGCTGTTTTCATAGACAACAGATGATCTGTAGCTTCAAAGATTCCAGGCTATTTGTTGCTCTGCTGCGTCAATTATGTGAACCTGGCATTCAGTCACTGAATTTATACTGCAGGTGATCCTTTTCTGTCAGATCAGAGTATGGACCAGTTAATTTGGAATCTGCTTCAGCTAGTTGAAGACTTCTTGTGACTACACAAAATGCTTTTATATTTTTAGCAAAAGTCTCAACCTCTCTCACTGTGATTTACCTTTAACAAGTCTTGATTTACAGTATCACTTCATGTATAGCTCAGTGCACTTTCAGATTGTTACAAATTGCTGAACATTTTTTTTTCCTCAAATTTGATGTGTATGTGGTTCGTCTCACCATATAAAAGTACCTAAGTTTGAAACACATGCCCATATCCTTTATTCTCTATTCTTTTTTCCATATGTATAGTTTACACAACATAAAATCATTTCCGTTTTGTATATGGAAAAGACCCTAAATAGAGGCATTTAATAAAATCAACATCTATAGCTAGAGAAAAGAAAGTACAACATTTGGAAAGATAGTGAAACACAAGTTTTTATGATCAATTATGCAGATAAAAAAACAAAACTACAAAATAACATTGTAAAGATGTTAATATGTATAATTTATTTTGAAATGCTAAAATTGACATCCATAATTAATTGTGTGGAGAGTAATTTTAAATAGAGTACCAATAAAAGATAATCTACCATAAAAGAGAGGAAATACAAAAAAAATATATTATATGTATGATGTGTAATTTGACAAATCAAACATTAAACATGTGTAACAAGAATGAGTTGATATATTTTATTAGAAAGAATAATTCTGTGCATTTACGTACAAAAGCTTATAATTTATATATAGTTAGACTTGAGTTGTTGATAAAAATAGTTAAACTTGATATAATATAATGGTTGGAGTATTTAAATACTTTGTATATATATATATTTTATTTTTTTTAAAATTACTTATACATATTGTTTTGTTTAATGAGTGATTTTAAGTTCTCATTACTTAAAATTCAAATTTAAAAAAAAAAATCAAAATATAAATATTAACATTTAATTTTAAATTGTATAATTTAAAATTTAATCTCAAATGATCACTATTCTTTTATCAATTTATCTCATAAGTAAAAAATTAAGAACTTAACAAATATTAATAATCATATACCTTAATTCAAAAGATATAAAAAACACTAAAACATAGATGAAAAATTACTCACAAATTTATATGTTTTAAATCTTATCATAATAAAAAAATATTGAATCTAGACAGCTTCAATGAGGGGGAAGGTCTATCAAGGTTAGTAAGGTAAGCAACAACAACAAAAATATGCTTGAGGATTAAGAGTGGATTGTGAGGAGATGTTAGTTAATGTCCTATAATTTGATTATGATAGGATATTCTTTTGTTAAGCTAAATCTTAGAACATAGTTGTCATTCAAAACATCCTAGATTTTGATAAGAGTAAGATACTCGAGGTAGTTATTGACAAATAAATTGAACAAAGATTCTCTTTAAATTGAACAAAGATTGTCAGTATGAATTTTTCAATCTGTTTGTCTGTGCTTGGAGTTCTCCAAATTTTTTCTTCACAAAGAAATAACAGCACTAACTTTAATCAGCACGCAATTCTCTCAACAATTAAACTAAATAATTTAAGTGCTTCTAATTTTTCACACAGATTAAAGACAGGAACTTCAATTGCTTCTTATAGTTCTGCTTTAGTCTTTCAAAGGAATTCATTCACAAGGGAGATAGTCACAATTCATATACGAAACTATGAATGAGTTTAATAAATTCTTACTTGCACCGACACAATTTTACTTGCCAAAGAAATCACAGTGTGGATGAAAATTACCAACGATCACCATTGGTTGAAGCTAGCAATGGATTGCACTTCTTTGAACTCATCCTGAGTGAACTAATTCGAACTGCTTCAGCAGTGTCAAATGAATTCAAGGCAATTCTGCTACCATTTGGAAAAAAATTTGACTCATGCTGCTTGAATTGAATGGCGCCAACACCGAATCAACTGTGCTTCAGTTGTCACTCGCACCGAAAGAAATTCAATTATTGCACCGAACAGATTTCAATTGCGTGATGAACAACACAGCACCTGGATCAAAGTTTCTTCAGTGGTTTGTCACTGCTTTCAAAAAATCTGCACCATTTGCTTCTTGATTACTACTCCATACAATTCAAGCACCGTTTCAATCCGATTGAATTTGAATGGACCGATTCCTTTGTTTTAATTGATCTTCAAGTTTTTGCTTTGCCTAGTGAGCTGCTTCACCGAATGCATGTAACAGTTGTCCGAATGCGTGTGACAATTGTTCACCCAATGGAAAAGTGAATCTGCACATAACAGAATCACTTCAACATGAACTGTTTGTTTTCACGTGATTATGATTTTGAACCAAATCATATGAAAATTCACCGAATCAACAATGGCATGCAAAAGGAAAAGCTACTCGGGTTTAATTTACATTTCAATTTTTTTATCGATAATAAAAAATAAATAAATATGAATCACTTTAGGGTGATCTAACCCTTATACATGAACTCAACTATAACATTCATCATAAGACTTACTCTAAAGTCTGCCTGAAGTCTGCCTGTACATAATTCTTCTAGCTAACTCAGAAAAAAACATATAGGGAAAACAATCATACAACTTAAATGAATACGTCATGAGATCATCCTCATACAAACTAACAAATCTATGCACCAATCAGAAAAAAGAAAAATTCGCAAACTGTGACTTGGATGTAACCCATGACCAAGCTTTTAATTGAACCAAAACAAAAGCTTCCAATACATCCACTACTCCCCCTTTAAAAGTTACCATGTTTCTATGCTTCCAAACATCGTTGACTACTGCGATCCAAATAACTCCTCAAACCTTATTCACCGAAAGAGGCGCATTGCTCATTCTAAACTTAAACTGGGAAAAATTTAACAATGGGACATTGTGAAACACGCTCTCTGCACGTCCAAACATGCACAACAATGTTTCCACAATAACCAAGCAAATTTGTGCTAGTCTCCTCCTCGACCCTACAAAGACTACACGAGGAACCTTGCAACTGTGATCCCGCGCCTTTCCAGGTTAATCTTAGTGGCTAACTTATTTTCCAACCCCTTCCAAGCCGTAATTAAAGCATTAGGTACAACTTTACTCTTCCAAAACTTTTTAAACATCGTCCCATTCTCCTCCTACTTCATTCTCTCTTAGACGGAGGTATGTCGATTTAACTGTTTATCCAAGCTCCTCTCCTTCCTGACCCACCTGTCCTCCTTATCCAAATCGAAATTCACACCTTGAACTTTCTGAAAAAGTCCTTCTACTAATTGTTTCTTACATTTCAAAATCTTATATGAACTTTCCTTTAATAAATTTCTTATTCTACCAAAAAAAAATAAATGTAAATGTTTTTTATTCAAATTTTTTTTTTATTCATAAAATAAATATTAAACTTTGGTGAAAGTTAATACATGTATATCTATACTAGAAACCAAAACTATTACCTTTATCTGCTAATTAGGTTCATTCAAAAACTCATCAAATTAATTAATAGAAAATAATTTTACTAAAGTTTCAAATTACAAAAAAATCATCTAATTAATTAATAGAAAAATAATATTTACAAAAGTTTCAAATTACAAAAGTAGTCTATATTCAAAATAAAAAAAACACATCTCCTTCGAAATGCCTATTATTACAAAGTAATTCTATCTATTAGAGTTACATGACTTAATTGATGTTTGACCACCCACATATCTCATTCTGTCACCTTTTGAAAATTTCTCTGATGAACCACAAGAACAAAAAAATTCTTCATACATCATAATAAATTTATAAAAGTTATCCTGTTAAATTTAGACATGGACAAAAATATTAAACAAATTACAGATCAATCATTCATTCAATAAACTGAAAAATAACATGAACTACACCACAAACACATGAACACCAACACCATATTAAAGAACACCAAAATTCTTAACAGAATCCAAATCTCCTAATCACTAATTAGAATTGAACCCTTAATCTTATTTCCCCAATTTCATTCTCTTTAATAATACAACATTATACATAGTTTTTCCAGGCCATAATTATATATATATATATATATATATATAAAATGATAGGTTAAAGTTATATAAACTATATACTTTTTACATGTTTGGATTTAAAATTGTTGTAAATTTTTAGATTTTACATTCATTCAATGACTAATAGATGTAAAACTAATCTATATACAAAGTCCATTATTAATGTTTCGAATTGATTTAAAAACCTGATCTTTTTATCAGTTAAAAATACAAATAATGTAAATGTTAACTTAAAAATAATAGTTTTTTTAGAAAAAAAAACACAATCGCAAAGGTATAATTCCTTAACAATTCAATAAATATACAACCTAATTTCTTAATAAATTGATAAATTTTTAATTTCAAGTAAAAAATAACTTCAACATAAATAAATTTACACTACTATTTTCATGTAAAATTTCGTCTAACATTACTTAATATCAACGATTTTTTCCTAAAAATACTTCTAAACAATATAGCAATTTTAAAATAGTCTCCGATTAACTTACGTACTACAAAATATTTTATTTCCTAAAATGCTTCCATTATAAGTGGACACTACAAAATTATTAAATACAAAACTAATCTTAAGAGATTATTAACTAAATTACATATTATTTTAGAGGTTAAAAAAATTATTAATGTCTAAATTAATTTTTATTAATAAATAATTTTTAAATTTGTATCTAATTAGCTATCAATCTTAAAATCTAAATAATTAATAGATAAAATTTTAAATTTATTTATTATTAATAGAAATTAATATAAATATAAATAATTTTTTTAATTTTAAAATAATATAACAATTAATTATTTTTATCTTTAAAATTAATTTTTATTTAATAATTTGATAGTTGGAATGTTCTAAGATGTAAGTTCTAAACAGTAAAAAATAAGCAATAACTGTCTACTTTAGAGCTCTTATATTCAATAGCAATAATGATCACAAAATGAATAATGTTCATGTTTATTAACCTAAATGTCATTTTGTCCACAATACTTAACTACTTTCGTTACTTAACGTAACAATGGTACGAAAATAAACACAGTCAACAAACCTGAATACATCTTTAATTTCATTTCTTAAACATTTTCTCTCCTTAAGATCTTTAAAATATAAATATATACTAATAATTTATTATAACAAAACATATTATGGAGCATGGCAAAACATTTTAATTTGTATTAGGTGTTGTAAAATTAGTCCTTAATATTAGTATATGAAGGAGACACTCAAAAGATTCACCACCAATGGGTCACAACAAATTATATTTTGATACCACCTTCAACAACATAGGTTTCTTGAATTTTTTTTATATGAAACTCAATTTTACTAAAAAAAGTGATAGTTTCACCTTATTAATAAAAGTTTTCATGTTAAGTATTACTATACAACTTAACAGGTTGATACTTGAAGTAACAACAAAGTTTTACAGTTCATACTTGTATTTTTAATTATTTTTTTTAAACTTGAGTTTTACTATAAGTTCTACCATTAACGTAAAACACACTATATATGAAAAAAAATAGTAAATAATAATTAATTTAAAGAGAAAAGATAATTAATAATTAATGATTAGATTAAAGTTGAGCTAAAGAAGAAAGAGAAGAAAAAGGGTGACTTGTGAGAGTGGGAGATGAAGAAGGGTCTACCATTTTTGACCTCTAGCTCTAAGGATTCTTTTTCATTCTCCTTCTTCCCATCTACCATGCCATCCTCATATAATAATACCACAAGTTTTTCATGTTATCCATCATCACTATAATGGGACCCTCTCTTTCCCACTAGATCCATTTTATTTATTTTATTTCATGGCTATATATTTTATGAGATATATTTTCTATACATATTTAATGTATAAATATAAACATATATACGTTCCACTAGTACACAAATTTGGGACGTTAAAAAACTACCTTTGAGTTTATCTATTACCTTGTTAATGTTTTTCCAAATATACGAATCACTATTTTTCACTTTTGTATTTAAAATATTCTTATCACGTAAATACTTATACATTAGGACTCAAACTTATAGTGTTTTGATAAATTAAAAGATATTTCATATTACTTTGTCGGAAAAAGAAATATTTGTTATTCGAATATTCGAATATTTGCTCAAGTTTTACTACTTCTTTTGAACTCACCAAATTTTGACTAATCATATCCTTATATAATGACAAATATTAATTTGAAAACAAAAAATAGTTACATAGTATTGAGTTTGCAA
Organism: Phaseolus vulgaris; assembly: GCF_000499845.2. Classification (NCBI taxonomy): domain Eukaryota; kingdom Viridiplantae; phylum Streptophyta; class Magnoliopsida; order Fabales; family Fabaceae; genus Phaseolus; species Phaseolus vulgaris. Next base: position 3,755,648 of record NC_023759.2, read on the forward strand.
GTAAATGCAACATGCCTTATCTTTAAAGATTCTCTTCCAATTTGTTAGGAGTGCTTAGATATTTACCAATGTTATTTTTATGTAAATTCTAAAAAATGATTACAATATATCAATCCCTTTTAAGAAAGATTGATATTAATAATTAGACGTTTTCATGTGCGATTAGATGTCACACCTTTCTCATCCAAAAGATTTTCTTAGGAAACCACAAGGTATAATTTGTGAACATGAATCATGAACAAAAAAGTGCCTTTATCTCTATCACTCGAACTTTAGTTTATTGAGAATAACATTAGCTTTTGGCCAGCTTAATACAAAATAATTATAAAATAAATAATTTTATTATAGATAATTCTTTCTTATAAATAATTAATTGAATTTAAAAAACTATTTACAAAATATAAAAGGTAAAATAACAAAATAAATTATATTAATAAAGATATAATTGATAATAAAATATATACATTAAAAATCATTACAGAACTGTTATAAAAAGAATCTCCCTGTTAATAATGATAGATACAAACAACCTACTGTACTTTTACATTTGATTCATATTCAGAAATATATAATAGTGCAAAAATAGCACTTCACCATATATTGTTATCTATTACATAATTGATATAGAAAAAACGTAAAAAAGACTATAATATTTTATAAAAAATTTACATTAATTATTGCATAACTAATATTTTAAAGTGATTAAAATATATTGACTTTCATTTTACTAGAGGTCAAGATAGTATCAAATCCGACCTATGAATTTCTAGAGATACTATTTGGTGGAAAAAAAGGTTAAACACTCTTTTATAGGCTTTTCTACTCTTTTCTACTATGGTAATTGAATTCATAGCATGTTATGACACTTATTGACAAAATTTAAATTTTGTTATACGACCACATCTTTAATGGATGGTATAGAAATATCACTTAAGTTATTTTGTGATAACAAATTAGTAGATATATTTTTCAACAACAACATATAGACATCCAATTCTTACTAGTTAAAGAAAAAGTTCAAAGTAAACACTTGTTTATAAAACAATATTAACAAAATTTCTGAGATTACGGATCCACTTAATAAAGGATTAATTCCTAAAAGATTTCATGAGCACATTGATCGTATGAGTGTTATTTGAAGGTAAAGTTGGTTCCAGAAGAAAGGATGGTCGAATGAAGCCTAAACTCCATTCGTGAAGCGGAAAGACAATAAACACATAAACCAACAAGTAATAGAGAATGATAGTAAGAGATAAATGCACACCAAATTTATACGTGTTCACCTCATAACCAGGACTGCGTCCAGTCCCCTTGAGCAGACTACTCAAGCGTCTTTCACTAAACATAGTATTTTTGCACTTCTTCAGGTTCACATAGTATTCTCAACCTCTGTAGCTTCACCAAGTATTTTAACCTCTCCAAGTACATCAAGTATTCTAACCTCTCTAGGTTCACCAAGTATTCTAACCTCTCCAAGTACACCAAGTATTCTAACCTCTTCAGGTACATCAAGTTTCCTGACCTCTTCAGGTACGCCAAGTATTCTGACATCTTCAAGTACACCTAGAATTCTGACATCTCCAGGTACATAAAGTATTATGACCACTCCAGGTACATTGTCCTAATCTCCCCCTGAGATCAAGACCTCTCAATACAATGAGGAAAACTCAATTCGTTAAGAGAGAATAGAGTAAGCTCATAAGGTATACTTCACAGTAGTGAAGGATGTACAATGGTTAAGCACACTACCCAAATTCTCACAGGTTACTCTTTTCTAGCGAATATGAAATTCTATGCTCAGATATAGATACAACTACAAAAGGTTTTTCTATACACCTGAATATTTCATATATCGCTCGTATGTACTTCGTTGTTGTGTTATTCACCCTTGAGGTATTCATATAGACATCTAAAATGTGGAGGTTGTAACTTTAGGGTTTCTTCTTTTTTCATGTAGTTGTTACACGTTTGATAAGGAAACAATTGTTATAATTGTATTTTGCATATAAGGTTTTTCAAAATCTTTCTTTATCTTCCTCTAATATGAACGTTGACACTTTAATATTCATAATTTCAAGTATCAGCTCAATCTGCCACGTGGTTCTTCTTCTTCAATACGCTAAACATTGGATATGGGAACTTCTGTTCTGATACAATTAGTGCATCCTTGAATCATATAAAACATTTCAAAATGTTTTTTTAATTGTAAATAATTTGAACGTCGAGTAGCTTAATTAACCTTGACTTGGATACTTCCTTATTTGGACTGTTCATGATCTTTCTCGTGGTAGACGCTTAATATGGAAACATTTATTTTTTTTGAAATCTTTGCATCTTTAACACGTATTTGATTTTCAAATAATTTCTTCATATGTATGAACTTTGTCTGTTGAGGTTTGACCATCTCTAAGACTTGTATATTTCAAATTATGTATTTTTCATCTTCTATTATGTATCAAACACTGAAATAGGAAACTTTTAATATGCGTCTTCAATGCACTTTGTCACGTGTTTATGCTTCAATCATCTTTCTCTAAGAATATCTTCTTCCATATCTCCTTGATATTGTTTTACTCTTGATATGCACAAATCTCGTTTCTCAACTTCATCATTTTCCTGTTAAACGCTGATTATGAAAACTTTGGCTCTCAACTTTACTTACGTCTTTAAGTCCCTTTGATAATATATGAGAGCAATATCAATATCAGTTGATTATTATAATCTAAAAAATAAATCACAGGTATCACTAAAACAATATATTTCAATATCTTCAATTAATTAAGACTTTATATTCTCAGATATTTCAATTAAGAATAATTTCAAATATATTCCAAGTTAATCAAAAAATGTCAACATTTTGTAAATTAATCACGTTTAACCTGAATATTGTTCACTAATTATTTTTTTGAAAAAATCCTTGACATAGAAAATGTTTATGCTCTATTTTTCGAAGATGTTATAGTGAAAAACTATTTATTAAAAATTTCCAATACAATATTATATTTGATTCTATTTGCACAATTGTATCCGAAAACATGTGAAACTAATATGGAAAACATTTTTCATTAAATAATCATTAAAACACAAGGTATTTGAGATTTTAGGATTTTTCTATGTTACCTTCACAAATACGAAAACTTTCCAAAAACATTTATCCAATAATCTTATTTGAAAATAATGTTTTTATGATTTAGAAATGTCAAATAAGATATGGAAAACATAAACGTAGTTTCATAAAACATTATATGAATGTAAAGATTAAGCATGACACTTCCTTAGCACATTGGTTCGTCTAAAAAGTTGAATATGCTTGTATCGTCTTATATGTGCAATCTTCAGTGTGTGTTTGATCGTTTCACAAGCACAATATAGATGAACATCTAATGTGTTATCAGATCTTCTTCCTTGTGAAACCTTGTAGGATCGTCTAATAAGATCTTCTCCATTGTATCTTCTGATCCATCACATGATGTGAGCTTCTCACGAGCTTCCTTTGATATGTCTTTTTGTCTAATGAGAGCTTCGTCTGGTATGTGTTTTCATTTGATTGTCTTATATGCAGAGCATTCTTTATTTCTAGTGTTCTCTTTGAATATTTTAGCCACTTAGAGTATTTCTATAACATAAAAACGAAGGTTGGATCGTTTGAGGATCTTCTGTTGTGAGCACATGTCATTGTTTCATCTAACAACCTTTTATGTTGTATCGTCTAGTGAGTCTTGCTCATCTTCTCTATTATTTTTGTCTAAACTTATTTTCCACATGAGTGAGCTTTGTTATACCACAACACACCTTATATTGTTTCTCGTAATAAAAGCATATAGACACTCATATCATGAGATCGTCCGATGGGTATTGATTCTCTGCTGACATAACATTATCTCTTTAAGTGATATCCAATTTTAGTGGGAGTTTGTAATTTTGGATGTTTTCATAACATAAACAATATGGTTCAAGTATATTTTCGGTAGAAATAAAGTTTCGATATATTTAAACTTTGATTTTGTTTTTGTTTGATCTCACTAAGGTTTAAGGATGACCTAATGGAATTAGACATGTTAAGATTACATTACATGAAAATCCCATACCACACATGATTCATGTTATTCATTTGTGTCAACATATATGACCATTGATGGGTTTAGCTATGATAAAAGACGCAAAGATCACTTTAATCCTATGTTGGTATGACTATTGTACTCAACTCATGAAAGATACATTTGAAAAAATATATTAAAAGTTACATATATAGTTCAAGTGGGAGTTGCTGGATCCTTAATCCAACATTGGTCTTATATATGAATAATTACATATTAAAGATATCAATATTAAGTATACCTACTACTGTTACTTTTATGTCAAATTAAAAATGATCAAATGGTACTAAAGTATTTTGGTTGTTGTATATTTGAAAGGTTATGAGACCTTTAATGTGTAGCAAAGAAAGGATAATTCCATTTTGTAATAGGTAAATAGAAATACAAAAGGACAATCCCATTTGTCTATAAATAGGTTAAGTCCTCATATCACACTACATTGTTCTCTATTATGACATCTCATTATGAGTAGAAGACAAAGAGATTATTAAAGGAATATCTCAATAAAGTTCGTGTTGATTTGGAAGGCTAAATCACTATGCTCTCTAATCATTTATGAATTTAGGTATGCTTTCGCTTTTAGTTGTGATGATTATCATGATAAATTCATAATTATATAGATGATAGTTTTTCATCACAGGCTTAAGTTTAAGTTTGATCTTAACACTGATAAGTTTAAGTTTGATTTTAACAATGATATCAACAAGAACATGTGAAAGAAATTTGTGAATATTTACATTGGAGCAAAGTGAGGTTTGTTTTTAATTCAATTGTTTTTGGTTTATCATTGACAAGTGCTATAATTTTTTTTACAACATATTATTTTTTAAATATTAACACAAATAAAGAATAAAACTACAGAAGATATAGAAAAAATAATTGTACCCCACTATATGTCTACTGACTAGTGTGAGATATGATTTCCTACCAAAAAGATGATGGAAAAGAATGTTAAGTTGATAGAAGTGGAAATGGTAAATTCTATATTAACTTAGATAACATTTCTCCATTAATTGGTGTGGGTTGTACAATTATGAAAATCTAACACAATCACATTTTTTTATTGACAAAAAAAGAATAAATAAATGTTGGGTATTTTAGGTATGCTCCAATCCTGCTACACTAGACAGGTTATAAGTTTTGCATAACCTCCAAAACATCTAATAAAAGGGATGTCTCTACCATCCAATCACCTAACAACTAACAATTTCCCTACACAACTAAGACAAATGAAGAACCTGCTACAACCCCAAAATAATATATATGTAGTATTGGCCACAATAAATAGTCAGGCAAACAAGAACCAATAAATCAAATTTCCAAACTGTGGCAACATAAATGGTTGGAAGCCTTATAATTTCAACACACGTCTGTGAACCATCCATATATCTTTTGTGGGAAAAAACCACCTGAAGAAAATTGTGCTTCCAACTTTTGTGAGCATATGGTTAAACTAGATCAGTTGTCCAATTGATCCTTGTGTACCTATCATGATTGAGGTTTTCATTCTATCGAAGTCTCTGCTTTCAATAATTTTCAATTCCAACACCAAGAAATATTACTCAACCACATTTGATAATTATTGGGAGAGTTCATAAAGAAATTTCAACTATAATGATGTTATTTTAGAACCTAATATAGTTAGAGTGATAGTTTAAGATGTTGATGCTCGAATCCATATATTCAATAAAGAGTTGACATTTGTCCTTTTTGTTTGACTTATATATCTAGTGATAACTATTTCAAACAATGTCCATATTTTCTTTAATTATCACAATCTAATGTCCTTTATAATAACTTGTATGTTAATATTCATTTTAATGTTATGTTTAAGATCTTCAACAACCTCAGTAGCATGAACGAGTAATGTGTATGATTTTTGGAATCACAATCCATACAAAAATAAAGATATAAAAGGGAAAAAAAACTCAAATATACAATAAGAATTAGGGGTGGCAATGCGGGTTGCCCCGCCTGCATAGGCCCGCCCTGTATTTGACCTGCAAAATGCGGGTCGGGTTGGTCCACCCCACGCAAGGAGTGCGAGCTCTTCTCACTGGCCCGTCCCGCATAAGAGGTAGCTAGCGGGCCTGCGGACCAGCCTGCATAAGCAAAATATTTTTAAAAAAAAATTAAAATTTCATTAATTATAAAAAAAAACGTATTTCTGCGACTGAAAAATTAAAATTTTATTTTTTTAATTCCTTATGAGGCTCGGACACTTCTCTTAAATGGGTGTATCTGTGTCGGATACACGTATCGGTGTCGACACTCGTAGGACATTTATCGGTGAAGTGTTCAATTCAAAAAATATTTGTTGGATTTTTGAAAATTCTAACACGGTTCTAACACAATTTTAAAAGGTATAAATACAATAATTTTCTAAAAACTCAAATTTATTGTATAAATTTTTATTATGATTATAAAAACAAGGAACAAATTATTTTGAACCAGTCATGAAAAATATCTTCCTGCTCCCAAAAGAATCTGAAACATACTTTTGCACATCAATATTTATTTTCAATTTATATAATTCAAAATTATATAATATATAGATCCATGTCCTACATTTTAGAGATTATACGTATCTCCGTGTCTGTATTCGTGTCGTGTCAGTTTCCGTATCCGTATCTATGCTACATATTCCTTCAATTAAGATAAAAATATGAATTCAAGTATGCGGATTGTTAGAAGGTTTGATTAAAAATAATTAAAGTTTTGTTTTGCATCTATTTTCTATTTTCTCTATATATGTATGTAAATTTATCAGATTATCTTATCAAAGTTTTGTTACAAAATATTTTAATAAAGATGACTAATTTTTTAACAAGTATCTTATTGAAATCTCTTTTTTATATTATTTTTTTTATTAACAAATTTTAAATATAAGACTTTACTTAAAACTAAATTCACTATCATTCTTAATATTGACCCATTTAGATTATTAAAATAAAATATTCATTTTCTTAGTACATTAAGTTCAATGTTTTTAAAATAAAATAAAATAAATGTCACATTACCATAACGGATGAGTAGGATGTGATTTTTTTTATAAAAAAATAAAATAATTATTTTTTTTATTTATGCGGACTAGCAAACCAATCCACTCCGTCTAGTTGTCTGTGCAGACTGTCTGTGCGGACTGCAAATTATACAAAACAAATATAAACGAATCAACAGATTAAACTAGTGAACTCACCCATATTTTTTTAATAACGAACTACTAACCAAACCGCATGATCCACCTACATTATGAATTGACTATGGAGTCAAGGAGAGATGTCTAATGATGGTTATTTACATTAAAAAGTCAATCATAATAATAACAATAATAATAAGTAGGTGCTTAAATTCTTGTATTCAATTATTATTTTGATAAGCTTTAAATTATATAAGCATCCCTGACGCAAGCTTTAAATTATATAACCATAACTGATAACTTCTAGGTAGTTTGTAGTAAGCCCGACATTGAGATAAAAAAAACATAGTAAATAAGTATGTATTATTTAATTATTGATCTTCAACTGCACTAATATTTTTTATTTTTCTTTGTCCATGGTGTTTTCAAGACTTGAAATACGGAAACAAAGAAGTCAAAGAATCAATCCATCCTAAATTATTATAAATGTAAGTAATTCTTATTCTTCATAGGATCTTAATTTAATAGGTATATATTTTACATAATTAATTAACATAATATTGAATATTAAAAATTGTTAGAATTATGAAGATAATTTTTATTACTAAGCAAAATTGTATTCATAATTCAACTTACCTTACAGGTATTCAGAGAAAATGAATTGTATTAAACAAGGACAATGGGAGATGTTAGAGATAAATAAACATGTAGAATTTTTACAACTTTTGTTTATTTCAAAGTTTGAATAATGTAATTATTTATTTATGAATGCTTTTAATTTTAAATTATATTAGTTTGAGATTGGTTTTGATTTTATATATTGGAAATTTATCTCAACGGAAAATAAATTAAAAAATTACTTTTTTTTTTCGACGAGGATAACAGTAACCAACTTAAAAAAATGTAAACATGGATTATGATAGTATAAATTGGTTATTTAACTTCGATTATGTCTATAACTGATTTTAAAAATTATGTTAAAATTACATTTTTTTATATTAGTTTTAACCAACGTTGAATAACTGGATTTTTAATGTCATGCCTTTGAATATGTATTTTGAAATTGATTCAGAATCCCTTATGGAGTCTATGTTGAATAAATTGTTGACATCATTGAAAAAATTAATCTAAGATGCATGCATGTAGTTATTTATATAACTAAATAAATGTAAAACATGCCAAAAAGCATTTTGTGAAAAAGAAATTTTGGAAGAATTTCAGAAAATTAAGTTGAATTTAGGCACAAAGAAAATGAAATTTCATTACTAGTAAGCAACAAAAAGTGAGATTTAGATTGAAGTCAAGGAAGGAAAACTCCTATCAAAAATCATAATCTCAATCCCAAATATCAAACAAAACACACCCAACACCTTAACCTAAATCATAACCCAACTCACAACAGAACAATGACATTATTTTCAATTATTATCCACCAAGTCTCAATTTTATTTATACAACAAAACCTGAATACAGTTCCTTGAATGTTCTTGATATTATTCTCTTAACAACATCGAAGTTGTATCCTAAAAATTAAAATTAACGAAATAAAACTTCAATTCTGACATGAAGAATAACATTGCAGAAGTGTATCTAAGTTTTGTAGGAATGAACATGTGATTTATGAGTTGTTTTATTGAAGACAATGTTGTTGGTGTAAGATACGAGGAGTGATCATTCCCTATGGGCTTGATGTGTTCCTTGCATGGTTGAGAAGCAGCTGTGAGATCTCCCAAGTGGTCGACAACTGAAACGGTCTTTCGTCGGAGAATCCAAGGTACGGAACAGAATCTGTTTGACGGCGAGGATGAAATCCTCGTTGGTGCTGTCGGGAGGAGAAGACGACCTGAACTGTTGGCAGAACCTCATGTGTCGTTTCAGAGCTTCGTCGGTTGTTATCATGATTTTCTCTCTCTCCCTCTCTTCTTTCACTGCCTCCGCACACAGCCCACAAATCCACCGCCCACCGTACCTCTCCCTCACGCGCCCAATGTACGCCTGCGTGCACTCCTCCACCAGCCCGCAGCAGCAGCACTTCACGGACGACACCGCCGCCTCCGCCGTTTCCGCAGTCATCTCCGCCGCCGTCATCGACTTTGTCTCTTTCAAAACCTTCGCCGCCATACCTACAAACCCATCAAATTAAATAAGAATTACACGAACAATTTCTAATAGCGGTTTTTTTAATAGCATAGAGGAACAACAAGGCACACGATTTTTGCATGGTATTTGCTTAATTTGTGGATTTGATAACAAAATCTTGTTTGAGATGTTTTCTTAACTTATTGACGTACCCGAAAAATCAGAAGGTGGAAGATGAATAGAAACAATGGAAAGATCTAGAAGAATGATGGAAATGAGATTTATCGCTCCTTCTCCCACTGAGTCTCTTCAACCTTCTCGCCGCCGAAAATCAAAAGCTCGAACAGCTTGTGGTACATCACAGACCCTTCACGGGCTCTCTTGGACAAATTCCTGAAACCGAATCCAGCACGAACACAGAATCAATAATTAACTGGTTTTTTGGGTGATGGATCTGTATTTGGTCCACAACATGTGCGAGTGCTGTGTTTTGTGTGTGACGAGGATTGAAGCAGAAGGGTGTGGATGTGTGGATAGATATAGATGCTGAGATGCAGATCTTTGTGTTGCTTTGCAATTTATTTATATTCAAAAGGGAAAAAAAATTCCAATCATTGGAGGGTTCGGTGGGCATTGAAAATTACCATTTACCTGCGAATGTGGCAACGTTATGAATAATCTTTGTTCTTATGCTTTCATTTTACTTCGTACTGTGCTGTTAGAAGAGTTTTCTAGACTGTTCCTTCTGTTTACAGTGGAAGGCTCAAATTATTTTTGGTGTAACTATATAAAATCTTAGAGGGTGAAAACGAAATTCGAGATTAATTTGGTTTTGGTTTCTCAAATTTTGAACAATATTTTTATTTTAAGACTAAAATTACTTTTTTATTTCAACTGTTTTAATCTTACAGGGCTGTTCATTTGAAAGCGTGGAATGGATTTTTTTTTTTTAATTTAAAAGACGAAACCTATTTTTTCAAAAGGTAAGATATTAAATGTTTTAATTCAAGATTAAAATTCTTTTTTTTTTCTCAAATGGAAACTAAAAGTATAAATTATATATATGCCATTTATGAAACCACGGTGTTAGAAATATTGCATTTAGAAAGAAAAAACATTGAACCATTCTCAAAATAATTTCAAGGAAAACAAGAAAATAAATTTAAAATTGGAAAATTTTGAATGAAATCTTTTGGGTTTGTTTTAGGAGGATTTTCTTTTAAGAGGATTTATTATTTGTTGAAAGAGAACAAATAATTATTAGAACGGGAGTTTACCAAGTTTGAAATGCATATATATAATATTAGAACGATAGATTTCTGCTCAATAATTCATGCAGTGAGAGATATAAAAAGAAATAAAATACGAGATAGGAATAAGATTAATAGAATTATTAAACAAGTGTCAGAAGTTATTATTATCTTATTTTACCGATATAATTTCTATAACTTTAGTATCTTTTGGTAATCTACTTCTCGTTAAATTTAATTTCTATATTTATAAAATTGGTTAATTTTCTTATATTTTAAAAAGATAATTTAGTCTTTATATCAATTTTATGGCGGTAAAAGTTTAATTATATGTATTAAACTTAGATAAAAAGAAAAATTAACGTTACATATATAAATTTAGTTTTGCTATCAATTTTGTGACGATAAAAAATCTTCATTAAATATTATATTTAGGTATAAAAAAAAACAAAATACACATGTTTTTAAAAGTTACAGCATTAAATTTATCAGTTTAAAAATATAAGACTAAAGATAATTTAAAAATATATATAAGAACGAATAGGATACGTTTCTCTAAATTTTATAATATGACTACTTTTTATGGATAAACACATTATAAAATAAAAAGTATGTCGATGATGAGAAAAATTAAAATAATTTTATTTTTTTCATTTTTAGCTCACCTAAATACATGTTATTTGATTATTATTTTATCTCTCCTAAAACAAAAACACATACAAAATATCATCACTCTTTGTTGGAGATCCCACATCGACTAGATATTAGAGCATTTCATTGTATATAAGTGGGTGCAAACCTCAACCCTATGAGCTGGTTTTATGGGTTGAGTTAGGCTTAAAGTTCATTTCGTAATATGGTATCAGAGCCATTTCGAGCCTATCCAGCGAGTGTTTGTGTTGGGCTTATCATGCCATCCGCTATCGGATTACCCATAAGTGGGTGCAAACCTCAACCATCATATGAGCCTCCTAATGGAATATATACAACACTTTGGTCTTTTTAAAGTAGTCTAACACAAGATCTTTTATAAAATTATTTTTTTATTTTTTTTGCATGCAACGTAATTAATTTACCTATAATCTCGCACATCACATTTAGTTTTTCCTTCATAAAATTACTTCTATTTATAGATATTCATTACAATATGGTGGCATTTATATTGGTATCTTTTTTTCTAAAGCATTAAACTTTGTTAGGAACAAAACGACATTATTTTTGCAAATCCCTTAGTAGTAGTGAAAGGTTCAAATTTAGTATGCAAATTCAAAAGGTTCCTTCATTCATTGTGTCAATATGATCTTTGGAGATGTGAGTTAATGTAGGAGAAGAATATAGTAAATGGTAATTCAAATTGTGTCTTATAAAATCATATGTATACTTTCTCTCCTTCACTTAACATTGTCATTTGAACTTCATGTTGCTTGATTTTGTGTTACACTTTATACATAACTTCATTTAATATTTTGTTTCTAACACTTATTTTTTAAATTCTTTTTATTTATAAACTATATTTTACACAAAGTAATTTAATTAGACAGACCATAACATGATATTATCTATTGTAAACAAAATCTTTAATTATATATAATAAAACTCTTAAAATTGAACATTTAAAAATATATTTATCTCCACACATTGCATTTTAATAATTGATCTATCTTCATTTATTTCATCATAAAGGTATATAATTTTTATAATACTTATTTTATTTTTATTTTTATTTGACTATCTTATTCTTTCTTAAACAAAAAAAATAATTTAATTATTTAATAATCATATAAATTTAAACGGGCATAATCTCTTTACTCGACATAATTGCATATTTTATATTTATAGTATATATTTTTTTCTTCCACGCTATATTTTTAAAAAATTTCTTACAGTTCTATCTATGTCTGTAAAAAAAATAAAGAATAATATAATGTAATCAAAATAAAATAAAATTTATTTTTATTTTCTATAAATATGATTTCATTTATATCTGTAAATTTTACATTTTTTTAATTTATAATATTATTTTGTAGGCTTTATATTAGAGTGAGATTAGTTTAACGTTCAAAAAAATATTAATGAACATTATTAAAGTAATAAGAAATAATAAATTCAAATCATTAATTTTTCAAACAAATAATTTAATTAAAATATATATTTAAACAAAATAGTTATGTATATTAATTTTTATTTTTCAAAGCATAGTTTATTTTTTACAAGTTTTAATTTAAAAATAAACTTATAATTTATTTTCAGTAAGTTAATTATGGTGTTATAATTTTGAATTAATAGTAAATAATTTAATTTTTTAATGCACCAAAAACAAACATTTCATCTCAAAACAAAAGTAATAATTATTTCTTATATTTTAATAATAATATTTAAATATATTAAAACTATATAATTTTAAGAAATTAATATTATTATTATTTTAAAAAAAAATCTCAAGCTAAGTTTAATAATAAAAAATAAAGAATAAATAACTTTTATTTAAAAAGGGGTGTACTTGATTGTACCATACCTATGTCTTTAACAAAAATGACTCTATTAAAACCAACATTGTAAGAAGAAAAACATTTTATTTCTTGTTTTTCTTTCCTTGAACTTACTTTCTTGTTGATCCAAAACAATATCGAGTTTTTCAATTGTGGTAGTATCTGATAAGTTGAGATCATTCAAAGCGCAATTCTTGGAGGATGATTCAGAAGAAGGATTTTGGATTTAACAGTGATGCACCAAGTTGAGATTGAGTTTGTTTCAATTTTCATTAATTGTTTGGGTTTATAAAATTTGTTGGCCCTTTCTCAGGTGAATTTTCTTGGCAAAGAGCATAGGAGAAGTAAAAAAAGAAGTTCTTTTCATTTTTACAATTAAGAATTTGGTTATTCATGACTCAAAGAAACACGAATCATGACAATAATATTTTTATTTATACTATCTTATCTTGGTTTTTTTATGACAACTATAGTAACAATTTCTAAAATTGTAATTATATAAATATTACAACAGTTAATTTTGAAATTTTATATCATATTTATACATCTCACTCTCTTTAACATTCTCTTTGTGTCATTGTTGTCTATTATTTTCCTTCTCTTTTCCACTTTCACTCTTATGTTCTATTTTCTTTTTCATCACATCGTTTATCATCTTTTGTGTTCTTTTATCGTCATACCCCTTTGATATCCTTGTTTTCCTTCTCTTGGAAACATTGTTCATAGTCCTTCTTGTTCATTTAGGCACATATGTATTTTCTTAGTTACAATGCATTAATTGCTTAATTATAATGTATTTAATTATTATGGTTTGGATGCACCACAAGTAAGTAAAATTCTATTATGTAAATTTTGGTACAACCAGCAAATCTCAAGTCATGTATGGTTTCTATGGAGAAGGAATTAGAAAATGAAATAGTAGAAAGGAAAAAAATAATTATCTAAAGACCATTGTTGTCATGGATTCTCTACATATCTCTTCATTTAAAACTTGATAATCAAATATTCTCAAATGAAAGGGAAGGAGGATTTAGGTTCTAAGGTTTTGGAGGAGAAGAAGAATGAGGAATAAAGAAAATGATGAAGAAGATAATTAATGTGGTGCAATTATAAAAGATCTTTGTAATTACTATTTGCACCCCTCGCTTTGCCAAACTCACCTCCTTTCTATTTCTTTTTTATTTGAAAGCCCAAAAGCAAGACCTTAACTATGTTTTTACTTTTTACCCCTCTTATAAAATACATTATCCCTTCTAAACTTAAATAGAGACTTATTTACTTACTTACTAAGCAGGTAGAACTAGTTTATAAAATAAACTAAAATTTGCTTATTTTGAAATAAATTTAGAATAACACGTAAAAACATAATTATGGTTATTTTGTTAAAAAAACTCTTAGAAAAAATAACTCAGTATATACGTATATGTGAGTAGGTATCACTTGAAGTCATTGCGCAACCTTTCTTTCAACACAACACATACGCAGTTAAGGAATGTCATATAATACTAAGGATAAAAAATCTGAAAATTTGAATAATAATTGAAAGCTGTTAAACTAATTTATATAAGTATCTGGTAAAATTATTAGTTAAAGTAGCTGACAAATATAAATGATAGAATTAAACATGTTTATACAATATTTTAAAAAAAATATTGTAAAAATACATTTTAAGGGTATTTTTAATAAGTTTTAAATTCTTATAATTTTATTTTATTTTTTATTTATATCTTCTTAAAATATTGATTAAGTTTTCACATAAGTATCAGACACTTACATGCACAACCACATGTTCACACATTCATGTTTTCTTACATTATCCTAAAACTTGAAGTTTCCAAAATACATATATAAAATCTCAGCATCCTATGAATATAATAAATCATACTCATAACTTTGCCTCCAATGTTTTCTCTACCCTGAAACATTATCTACTTTTCTACCAACCATCATCATCTAATTTCAAACATTCAAATCTATCATCATATAATATCATTTATATATATATATATATATACACTAATTTAATTAAAGACTAACACGATTTTGTAAAAAAAGTTACAAATATATTATTGCTTAAGTTACCAAACTGAAAACTTGACGCATAATAATTCCTACCACTTTAAGAATTATTTAAATGATAATTCAGTGATCATGCGAATTATATGAAACTCAAAAGAATAATAACAATCATATAGAATTGAAAAATTCAAAATTTTAAATCCTAAACCTTGTAACTAGTTTTAATCATCAATCAATTATTTTTCATTTAAAAGACATAAATATGACCTATCAATATTTAAAATAAGTTAAAATTAATATAGTTTCAAATTGTTCGCACAATCAACAAATTTATTACTTCATTATACAAGAGGCCAATTCAAATTCATAACTTTTTATATTATTCTAACACACAATTTAACAAATGCAGGTAATTAACTCCTTTTATCTCACTCAGATAAAAGTCTTATATAAAATATATAAGGTTTGAGATATCTCAAAAATACCTTTTATTTATTTTATTTTTTTCAATAAAAAAACTCCTTCTACCTAAAGATATATTTCCTCATAAGAAAAACAATTTTAATATTAAAAAACAATTTTAATATTCAAACGATTCCAAACAAGTTAATAGAATTTCCAAAGTTTTAACCTACACAACCAACATCTCCACTTATTTATATTATCATTATACATTCCTCTTCCTCATTTGTAGTACATTTAGATCATATAACTTCCCCGAACAAGAAAAGAAGAAAATGAATATGACGAATTAAAAAAATAAAATAAGAACTCTCCTTTAACAATATTTTGATTGGTCTTGATCTACTCATTTTTGTCTTTTCACTGATATAATGTTTGCAAAAAAAATATTTAAAGAAATATAGAGTATTTATATGATTTGAAGAAGAAAATTTAAAATAAATAAAGAATGAATTGTTTTTAATTTTTTTATAAATATTTTTTTTAAAATATACTTTCATTCTTCTTCATTTTTATTTTTACATCACGTCTCTTATTTAATAAAAAAATTTACTCAAAATAATTTTCTAATAATTTTTAAAAGATACTTTCATTCTTTATTTACTTTAAAATATTTTTTTTTCTAAATAGACTTAATCATTAAGGGTGTGTTTGGATTAGAGGTTGTGGATGAGTGGAAAATTGAGGGTGTGGGTGAGTGGAAGTGTGAAGAAAGTATGGAGAAAGTTGGGGGTGTTTGGATTGGAAGATGTTAGAGTAAATGCGTGAAGAAAGTTTATTGAGAAGTGTGAATGATGTGATAGTTATGAGAATATTTTAATATATTTTAAATAGTGTAAATTATAAAATTACAAATTTACCCTTGTATATAAATAAATAGGAAAATGAAATATTAATTAGTTTAAAGGATATTTAAGTTAATTAAAATAATTAGTATTATATTATTTAATTTCTATTACATTATATATAATAATAAAGTATACTTTTTTGTTCATGTGTAAAAAAATAATAATAAAATAATTATTACTTTTGTACATAATTTTCATAATTAAAATAATTGTAAGTTTCAATTATAACTTAAAAAATAATATAAAATTGAAATGAATTAAAAAAAATAGAATATAGAAATGAAATATGAATTTATGTCCAATCTAAAAAAATATTAACTAACCCTAAACCCTAAAAATATTATTTACAAATAAAAAACTATTTCTTATAAACAATTTAATTTTTAAACACTAATAACTATCTACAATAATTATTAATTTTGTGTATATTTTAGTTAATTAAAATAATTTAAAATTTTATTTATAAATAAAATAAAATAAATGTAAAATTCAAAGAAATAATTAAATATAATTTTAAATATAAGTATAATTTTATCATTTTCTATCATTTTTTTCTCTAAACCTTGACTGTATTTTTAATTACTACAACCTTTTTTATAATTTTTTAATTATAAGATTAATAATTTATGTATAACCTAACAAAAGAAACACTAAACATTATTATTATTACTATTTTTAAAATACGTATTCATATTTATAATTTCAATTCATTTGTAACAAAATAAATATTCATATTTCAATATAATCTTTCCTTCCAATATACAATTACACAAACAACTTATCACAATAATTAATTTACTAATATAATTAATAAATTTCTCCTAAATATCCATATCTAAAATTAAAAAGTAATTAACATCAATAATTACTTTCAAATAATTTAAACAAATTCAATTCCAAAGAAAATTTAAACATAAATCTAAAAACTATGAACATAATCGATTATCAGTTCCCTTCAAAAAGCCACATAATCGATTATCCACAAACATAATCGATTATGCTTGTAGTGCAAAAACTAACATAGTCGATTATATTAGTTTCATAATTGATTATGGCCAAAATAACACATGACCCATAATCGATTATGGTTGCCAAAAATTTCCAGATAACCGATTATGTGAGCAAACATGAAGCTGAAATAATCGATTAGGTTCAAACTGAAATAAAAAAAAACGTAACCCAGGGCACACATGAACCACCAAACTCACTCTCCTACCTCTATTCTCACTGAAGACCCTCTCCAAGCACTATATCAATGCAACTCTTTCTCTGTCAAGGCTAGCCAGATGTATATGTGGTATGGTGGTCTTCGAAGTGGTGTAGATATGGTGGTCTTCGAAGACACTTATATAATGGTTCATCATGCACCTACTCTCTCACCAATGCAGAAAGAGTTACTATGCGTAACGTGAATAAGGGGCAGCATGGTAAATGAAGGAATCCCACGTGGCTTTCCACCCTTCTCACCCTCCTATCTCCTCATATCACAGATGAACCAAAAATCACTCTCCTTTCCACTCACCCTCACCCTCACCCTCACCCATTACAGATCCAAACGGGGGTGGCACCCAACATCCGTCTGCGCCTACAGTGCCACCCCCAAAAGCAAACAAGCCCTAAAAAGAAAAGGCTTTACATTCAGCAGTAGTTGCCTCCGATAATATATATACTTTTAAATTGTCGAGATAATTTTGTAATCTTTCGAAAATGAAAATAATTAAATACTTGTATAACATGTATCAATGAAATGTCTCATTCAAAAAGTATTTATTGAATTTCTGACAATTTTAGCAGATTCTAATACAATTTTAAAAAGAAAAATTACAATTTTCTGAAAATAAGAGGCAAATCATTTTTATCAATTATGAAAAACATCTTTTTACTTTAAAAAAAATTAAAACATACTTATGTATATAAATTTTTATTATCAATTTATAAAATTTATAATTATATAATATATACATTCGTATTATATATTTTAAAAATTATATATATCTATGTATATGTATTGTATCACCGTACCTCTATCGTACTATTCTTTATGGAGAATAGCTTGTGTGTAGAAATTAGCAAAACCATGAGCGCGTCATGTCATGGAGCAGGTGGTAGTGTCAGAATTGTTTTGCATTGTATGATAAAAGAATGAGAAATGAATCTCTTGGCCCTCGCAAGTGTAAGTCCCATCACATTCTTCTTTCTCTTCATTTCTATCACATCACTTCTCTCCTTTTCTTTTTAACCCTAACCTTTAGAACCATGCTTATAGTAAGTAAGTTTAAAGATTTTTTTCTTTCTAGAATGATCTAATTTCTCAAGTTTATTATCCAAATGGACATATAAAAATCTCATGTCATTTATGGTATAAAAATAACTCGGGTTGACACAACTTTAGTGTCAAAATAAAAGTTATGCAATATTGATATGACTTTGTTTAAATAGAGATTTTTTAATTAAAATCATGTTGAAGATAAAATAAAATTATATTAAAGTTGTATTATCTTAGCATAAATTTTATTTTTTTAATAAATTAATATGTATCTTATTTGTTTTTAATTTTTATTGATTTAATTATTTAATTTGTAAATTTATTTAAATTGAATTAAAATTTAGTGTTGAAATTAACTAAATAATGTACTATTTAATTATATTTGTTAAAAGTGATTGATATATTTAGTAAAATGTATTTAATGCTCGTATAAATTGGTGGAGGTAGATCATCATTGTTATCACCTTTATCATGAATATTTTGTAGAGTACAGTGAATTGATAATATGGATGATGTAAGATTGTATACAAATGAATGAATGATAATATCCATGTTATAATTTAATTACAAACAATTACTAGTTTTCTTCCTTTCTTCTTTATTTTATGGTCAAATTTATACATACATTAAATATTTTTTTACTAATATACCAATAACTTTTACCAAGTATAATTACATATTATATTATTTAGTTAACTTTAGTACCAAGTTTTAATTTACTTTAAATAATTTACAAATTAAATAAATAAAGAGGATAAAATTACAAAGGTTATACCACTCTTATACGAATTTAGTTGAAACAAAATTACACCAACATGATTAATTAGTGTAATTTTATTTCAATTGAAATCTTAAATCCTAAAGTTGTGTTACTTTAACACAATTTTAATTAAAAAAATATTTATTATTAAATAAAATCGTGTCAAGGTAATTTTTATTCAGCACTAAGTTTGTTCTAACATGACACCACTTTATTTTTTTAAACTAAATTTGTATGTGGCACAAGTTACCTCTATAAATAAATAAAAAATCATTTCAGTAATAAACTTGAGAAATTACACCATTCTGAAAAAAAAAGTCCTAAATTTAGAAGAATTGCATCACTTACATCTCAAAATCAAATGTTAGTTATATACATTTTTTAATTTATTCAGATGTTTTGTCTGGACAAATTCATCACATATTCTTTTGTTCTGAGTCCCATCACTTGCTCAATCTTAATAATCAACTTCCTTATTTTTCTTTCCCAACATTGGTTGACATGTGCAACAATTTTATCAATTGATTTAAGGTACGAATTTTGATGATGATATGTTAAACATGAAATAAATCGTAATAAAAAAGAAAATACTCATGCTGTTTATATTTAATCCCTTAATATTCATATTTGTTCCAAGTAATTTCTATATTTTTTCCTTTTAATCCTATCATATCCTTCATTTTCTAATATTACAGCTGTAAAATAGGTTGGATTGATCCGCTTATAAATAAAAAATTATTTATTTTATCTTACTTTAGTTTTATGATGAGTTAACTGACATTTTCACCCGCTTTAAAAATAAATAAATAAATAAAATATATATTTTAAAATTTAATTTATTATTAAATTTAAATTTCAGATACAATGATTGAATATATACACAGTAATAGTAATAATAATGTTATAAGATAACTAATTAATAAAGATAACTAATTAATTAGCTTTAGTGGTATGTTTTTTTTATTAGCAATAAAAAAATAAATAAATGGGAACCATTTCATGGGTGGTCCAATCGTTATACATAAAGAGTTAGTGTTTTACCAACTTCCAACCAAATAACACCTTCTAACTTAAATAAGGAACAATCAAACCAAATTCGAGAAAACATTAAACAACCAGCCTCATACAATTTACTGGGTTCAAAATCCAGTTGGGATACGTAAAGGAATTACAACTGGACTTTGTAAAAATCTAAAATCAAACATTTACTTGCATCAGTGCGAATACTTCGAGCACAACTACCACGCCCTTGTCGAAGGTCACCGAGTTTCTATGTCTCCAAATTCCACTAACAACACTAATCCAAATCGCCCCCAAACATCATTAATCACATCAAATGTCAAACGCAATCTGATATGTGATTATGTAAAAAAATGTTTTGTAGTAAGTAGAAGAAGGAATAACATATTTTCTTATTTTCATTACAACTCCAACAGAGAATAATAAAAAAATTTACTAGTTGATTCTTTACATATAAAATTAGTTGATTCTTTACATATAAAATTATTATGTTGAAGGAATAAATAGAAAGAGTTATTTTATAATATTTTGTAAGCATGTGCAAAAGAATATTATGAGCTTGGAAGGGTCACGTTCTGATATTGGAATGAATGCAATGCCGTATAAGAGTTGGAGAGTGAATGATGTGTTTGGACAAGTGGCCACAGTCAGATATGATAACTACAAATTTAGTAGGACCCTAAACCCTAAATAACAAAAACACCAAAATCCCACCATTTAACAATTTTACTTCAATCTTAAGTCACATTATTTTTTTTTATAATTTTTTTAATATAAAGATCTTGCAAGATTACACTTTAATGTTTTTAAAATATATTTTTTTATTGTTTATAATTGAAACCAAAAATATTAAATTTTACCATGTTTTAATGAGAATATTTTATAAGATTCAGTTATTAAATATTTGATCGTGATCATCACCAATGTTCTTATATTGTTTATACATTATATTTCTTTTTCGTCTCCCTTGATAGAATATTCATCATGTGCAATCATCAAAGACAACTTATTAACAATGTCAACACTTTTTCTACCCACTGGGAGCATAAGTTTAAATTTTCAATTAATGACTTTCCCTGATTTTTTTTTAATTAACCATTCTCCTTTTCTTAGTCATTTTCCCTTTTGTATATCTCTATATGGGATGAGAGAAGAATTTCTAATGGAAAATTGATAGAATCGATTAACTAAACCCTAATCACCCAAAGGAAGAAGTAATTACTCTATAAGAACTTGACGAGGTTATTTCAATCTTGATCTCAAACACAAAATATTGGTTGATAACATTATCAAAATTTAAGAATTTACTTTCGTTAAATCATGTATAAATTAATGGAAAAAACATATAAACAATGCAAGAGGTTACTGTTGATGTATGAGGATTAACATAATAAATCTTCTTTAAGGTTCTTAATTCTCCTAATTTATGAGGATTAACTTAATAAATATTGTTAAAGTTTATAATTTTTCTTAGTGTATTAGATTGTCTAATGGTTCAAGATTCATAGTTTTCAATAAGAGAGTTTGACATTATTAAACCGTATGTCTATATTCAACCTTTAACTTCCTCCCAGACTTGTATAATTTGATGAGTCTACCTAATTTGATGAGTCTACCTAATTGACATTTCAAGCTCAATAATCAATGTACTGTGCACATGTCTTTTTCGCTAGTTTAGACATGATTTATATAAGTTAGTTACACTAGTTACACTATAAATAGGAACATATATCAATAAACATATAGTTATTGTTCAACTATAACAAAAATTTGTTAGTTGAGTGTGAGTTTGTAGAGAGAGAAACTTCAGTAGTAATATTTGTTAATTGTGAATTTTTCCATGGACTTAGATTGAAGTTCGTTAACACTTCAATTGAATCACGTTACTTTTGTGTGATTCTTCTCTTTCTTCCTTCATTTACCTTATAATTGTTTCATTTACATATTCTCTATAATCATTTTGTTGTTTGTGTGATAAACGTTTTTCCAATTAATTGCTTTTAAGCTATTCCATAACAAACAAGAGCACATAAATTATTATAATTCTAAGTGTGAGTTTGAGACCCACATTGACTAGAAAGAAGACTCACAAATTCATTGTCTTATTGTTTTGGATAAAAGGTAGAGTATCTTTGTCTCTTACATGGTTTGCTCATGACTCATTAATGTCAAATCTACTGCACATTTCCCCTTGCAATAACCTAACAAACAAGTGGGTGAATGTGGAAACGTGAATCTTAGATTTGAAGATTTCTCACATTGAAAGTCTTTTTGAGTGGGGTTTCAAGTAATTGTGTCTTTTGGTAATATGACAATACAAGTAGGTATTCACTGTTGGTTGAGGAGAAATGTAGGGAAGTGTACCGATGTGAAAGGAACTCACATTAGATAATGTTAGAATTTTATGTTTGAGTTTTGAGTCACACATTGAGTAGCAAAGAACAAGATGAACAATATATAAGAAATAAGATAAAAAAAAAACTTTAGGATTAAGGTTTTTTATTTGGAGGTAGTGCCTTAATCTCTTATATAGTTTTACTGTTGTTATGGTAAAATGGTGATATAAGTGGGTCACATCTGTTGCTCAAGGAGAAGTGTACAAATGTGGAAGGAACTCATACTTGAAGAGGGATATTAATAGGATTTCAAATGCGAATTTCAGTCTTACATTGAGTAGAAATTAGTAATATATAAGAAAGAAGACTCACAAAGCTATTGTTTTTAGCTTTTGGGTTGATAGTGGTGTCTTGGTCTTTTATGGCTCATTGGTGTAAAATTTCCTTAATAACTCCCCTCACAAGAAATCAACAAATTGGTGTGGTGAACATGGAACAAACACATGAGCGGGTGAATGATCCTAGATTTGAGGATATCTTGTATCGAAAGTCTTCCTGATAAGACTTTCAAGTAATTGTGAACCGTTGTGATAAAATGGTGATACAAGTATGTCCTAGGATTCTTTATATCGAAAGTCTTCCTAACGAGGGTTTTAGGTAAAGTGTGTCTCATTGTTGTAAATGGTGGTATAAGTGGGTCATCATTGTTATTTAATGAGAAGTGTATTAATGTGAAAGAAACTAACACTTGAAATGGAGATTGTTAGGATTCCAAGTGTGAGTTTGAGTGTGACATTGAGTAGGAATGAGCATAAGGAACACTGTATAAGAAAGAAAACACATAAACTCACTATCTTAAGGTTTTAGGTTGAAGGTGGTATGTTGGTCTATCATCTGGTTTTCTCATAATTCATTATTGTCTTGACGTTTCTTCTCATAAGAACTTGACATAATTCAAATTATAGTTTTGTCATGCCTAAAGCTATTTTAAAGGACAAAAGACACTTTATGAAGGATGATAGGAAGACGAATCATAAATCATTTACTTGTACAAATTGTAAAGTCAAAATGTGTATTAAGATGGATAAAAGTAGTAGAAATTAGAAAGTTATTTTGTTTTCACGAGAGTCATAGTCATGGACTCCGTCATTGTAATTTTATCCCATTAAAACATACCTATCATGGTTTGTCTAAGCTTGATAAATCCCAAATAGTTTTTCTACTATCACAAGGAGTTAGAACATGTCATATATTGCATTCCATGATGGATTAAAATTGGGAACATGTTTGTCTTTGATTTAAGAAGAAAGACATGTTCAGCCATATTAAGCAACATAAACGTTCTTAGATGAAGAATGATGACGTTCTAGCTAGGTTAGGTTATTTAAAAGGTAATGCATACAATGACCTGATGCTTTTTTTTCAAGGTATGTGTTAACAAATAATGGATTTAAATAATTTATTTTTGGTGGATGAGAGTATTAAAATTTGAGCAGTTTAATACAGAGTTCAAATGCCTTAGGTTATCCCTAAAATAAATTTTGAATGATAATAAATATAAGTATTGAATTATTTTTCTCAAGCTCCAACTCTCCTCGACCTTCTCGGTCGTCATGTTCAACACCCGAAGCACACCCATTGTGAACTCCTCAAATGGGAATTGAACATGCACATCGATCAGCAGATAGGCCTAAATATAGAAGAAATCCTCAACATACCCCTCAAAGTTGTGACATACGTTGTTAATGACTTAACATCATAAAAAATATATCACTTATTTTGTTGGGATAGGGTCGTACAAATCCACAATGGTGACAAATGAACACAACACCAACAATCACCAATAATTTCAAAAATATTCCTGGTCGTGGTAGTTGACCCATTCATAACCTTTTCTCAAGATCCAACTCTCCTCGACCTTCTTGGTTGTCTCTTCAGCAATGAAATCTAGGGTGTTATCAACCCTCTCGGGTGAGCTTACAACATCCCCCATCGACCCCTTCGAAACATATGGAGTAATCTACATTGATCTCGCTCCTAAACTAGTAGCCGAGACATGACCTCCCTCAAAATCCTAACTTCTTTAGCTTAAAAATCCTGAAAAATTCGTAAAAATATAAACAAAGCTAGAGGAAGACATTGTCAACTTTAGAAAGACAAGAACTCTTCTTGACTAGTCGGACAATCAGAGACAGGCTTGTGAGTGGACCTAGGTAGTGACCCTCCAACTGTTAGGTCCCCTCACATCTCACAACTCAAAATACATAATGTTTCAAGTACCTCCATACCACCTAACAAACATTTATTGCGCACACTTCCCTAAAATGATATGAATCTTCACAAATGCTTATGACTTATTGTTTGCTCAAGGTTGAGAGGCCACATGGGTATACTTATACCTAGAACCAAAGGAATCTTGAGCTATCAACACTACCAAAAGAAATGATTTTTTCTTTCAAAACTCTACAATTCTTCAATCACTTTAGCTTGTAGGCCTTTGTATCATTCTATATCCTGGTCTCTCACGATCAACTTCTATCGTTTGAACAATTGTACTTAGTAAGTCATGGTGTCGTTTAGTAAATTTTGACAAAAATAACATACTTCAATCATTTATTTACTCCAATAATATAGTGTGTCAAATATTTATGTATCATATTATGTCAAATAATTATCCAAATAACATAATTTATCTTAGTAATTCAAAATTTGGTTTCATTTTCAACTTGATTTTATTTTTTATATAGAAGTGAAGAGAAGAGAATTGACAATTTTTTATTTTAAAATTTCATTTGGCGAATAATTTCTTAAAAAATTAATAATTTTTTATATATAAAATATAATATTTGTGTGATTATTGACACAATATGCTATTTTGGTAAAAAAAAAAATTATAAAAGTTTTCATGTTAGGCATCACTATGCAACTTGACATCTCAACAAGGCTGACACCTCAAGTAACAACAATCATCTGTCATCACATGAAAAAAGTATTATTAAAAAAAGAAAAAGAAAGAAAATACAAAAAATATGGGGGGACTAGACCAAAACCCACATGTTAACAAAAACGATACATAGGTAGACTATACCTATTCATAAAGAATTCTAAGAACATACTACATGGAAGTCTATTATACCAATGAAATGATTCTTTATGAATGAACCCTAAATTAGCCAACTTATCAGCACATGCATTCCCCTCTCGAAAAAATATGAGTAACCCTAAACCTGATTGTCCCACAGTAATTAAGACAAGAATTTCATCGATTACGAAGCATCCACGAAACATTAGTCCTAGCAGTAAACGCAGCACAAATCAAGACCGAATCACATTCAAGCCAAACATTAGTAAGTCCCATCTTTTGAGCTTCCTCCATAGCATGTATAACTCCATAAAACTCAGCAACCAAAACAGTCTGAACTTCAAGAAACCCTGAAAAAGCACCAATAAATTCTCTCATACTCCCACGAAAAATACCTCCACAAGTAGCAAGACCAGGATACCCCATAGCAGCCCCATCCGTGTTAATTTTAACCCAACCTGGTGAAGGAAATTCTCATCTAACAGGAAGAGGACGAAGAACTTTCCCACTACGAGTCTTAATACCAAAAAACTTAATCACGTTGAAATCCAACATATCATTCTTCATTGAAGTTTTAGACGAATTTCCCACTAGACAAGTTAAATCTTTAATTACCGAAATAGTCTTAGAAAGTTCAATCTTATCCTGAAATCTAGCATAATTCGTCATACGCCATATCATCCATATAGAAAAGGTTGTCACAACAAGCTTAATCAATTTAACCAAAGGACTACCATCACTCTTAATAAAAGAAAGAAGATCATCCTTATTAGAGAAATGAAAAGTAAGAAAAATTTGTCGAACCCAACTCCAAATATGTAATGCAGTAGAACATTCAAAAAATAGATGTTGAATAGATTCTTATTAGGAGAAATAAACGTTCCAACTGTACTCTTTCCATCAAAAAAAATTTATAGTTTGATTATGAGAACTTAAATCAAATATTTTGCTAAACAAATGATAAGTACTGGATTATGAAAAGAATTGAGCCTTAATAAAACCCATAATAATAAAGACACGTTGTAAAGTAGTATAAATAGATTGTCATAGCATATTTAAAAATTAAGTTGAATAATATTTATAAGTCATAAATATCCTAATTTCATCATCGAAATATCTCTTACATATTGAGATAAAAAAAATTGAAACCTAAAAGAAAGCAAGAGAGAAGGAATGTATCTTACTTAGACTGACTTTATAAAAGCAAATTACATATTTTCGTAACTTTAAAGTCAATGTTGAAAGATAATTGTTAAATGATTAATTTAATTTGTTTTTAATGTTTTCTATTTTTTTGAGAGAGCTCAAAAGAATTATTATTTAAAAAAAAATCAATTTCTAAAATACTGTGGACCTTCAATTTTAGGCCCATACCCTGGAAAGGCAAGGTCTCATGGCTCAGCCTTTTCTTCGTGCACCACGTTTATTTCATCCTGCACTCCCCAAAGTATAAAATCACAAAATTGTATTTTAAAGTGTTTTTCAAACTCATAAATTTTCTATCTCTTATGAAAAGATTATTAAAAATTTAATACCACTATAGAAACATAATTCTAAAACACCTTATAATTATATTTATCATAACAAATCAATTTCTAGAATAGTTTAAAATTGGTATATGTGAACGATTTATAATATATTTTGAATCATAGTTTCCACAATTTTGAATCATAGTTTCCACAATTTTGAATCATAGTTTCCAAAATAGTCTATTATTGTAATCCCCAAAAATAAGAAAGTGTTGTGGATAGAAAAAAAATCCAGGAGATAAAAGATCTAAAATAAAAATAAATTAATTTAAAAATATTAAAATTTAAATGATTTTATTTTATTTTAATTTTGATTATTTATCTTATTAAAATATGAAAT
The DNA here is from genome assembly GCF_000499845.2 of Phaseolus vulgaris. Lineage (NCBI taxonomy): Eukaryota > Viridiplantae > Streptophyta > Magnoliopsida > Fabales > Fabaceae > Phaseolus > Phaseolus vulgaris. The sequence goes on from NC_023759.2 coordinate 3,783,364, forward strand.
ATAACTATTGACAAAATATTAAATGAATTTATTTTATTATATATATTTTTATTTCGTTTTTCCTGATTTTTCATATTTGTAAATAATAAATTCTCAAATTCAATCACCCTTACATAAACAAGATCCTCCAAGTTTCTAAAACTGCCACAGTAGTTAATTCTTTTCCTAAACAATTTTCAGTGTAAAAATGGTTAAAGAATAAATTAAAATATAATTAAATTTTAACCTGATCCAGAAAGTTACATAAAAATCCACGATTATTATTTTAATCTCTAATATAACTTTTATGAAATACATAGTAACCTTATTAACCTAAGAATTTGCATGAACGAGAAATTGGACAATAACTGGTTAGTGCCATTAAAATTACACATTATGATACGTTCACATCTTCTCGCATCTATACACCATTTTAATAACTTATATATAATATTATTTTATTTCAATATTTATTTATATTTAATTATAATTTTTGTCATAAAATTCCTTTAACTCAATTTTATCTTATTAAATAAAAACTAATTTTAAAAATAAAAAATAATTAATTATTAAATTAAATATTATTTTAAAACTTAAAAAAAATTATAATATTTAAAATAAATTTTATTATTAATAAATATTTTTAAAATTGATGTTTATGCATTAATATTTTTCATTGCATATTTAATTAAATAGTCATCACATCTTAATTTTTAGTTATTTTTTTGATTTTGACATGTAAACATAGGCTTTCAATAGTATTAGACGAAAATATGCACAAATTAATGATATTTGCTCTATTTATATATACTTTTATATATATATATATATATATATATATATATATATACTATTTTGTCCTAATAGTTACATATATTTAATATAATTATAAAAAGACAATGTAGTTTGTGCATAAATTTTAATAGTTTAAATTTTAATAGTTTTTAGTATGTTACAATTGACATATAAGAAAACTACGAAACTAAAGGAGATTGGATGAAGATGTCTATAATTCGTAACAAATCTTATGAAAATATTGTTCATGATAAAGACAAATTATCGAGTAGAACGAATAAGCGACATAAGAAACAAGACATGCTATTTGTGAAGCACATCAACCATTGGAATGCATCAATAACAAAGTATGGAGGAAGAACGAGTTATCATGACAAAGAAGGAAAAGAAGAAAATATATGCGCGAGAAAAAGAATAAAAGAGAAAATGCTTCTATTAAATTTAAATACATTTTTACATTAGCTATGTAGTAACCAATGTTGAATATCTCTTTCAATATTGTTACTTTATAACCAATATAAAAGTATTGTTCTAAATTATCACAATTTTTCTTTCTTTCTAAATAATTGATGTGTAAAATGTGACACACATCCCCTTTATCTCTATTTTTCCTTCTTCTTTGTTCTTTTTCCTCTCTCTCTCTCTCTCTCTCTAGTTTTTCTTTCTCTCAATCTTCTCTCTACTTTTCTTCCTCCATATCTCATTTATTTTAAAATCTAAGAACACCCTACAGTAGGCGAGGAATCAGGAATCATTCATATTTGATTAGATTTTCAAACTGAGTAATTTCATGTTTACTCTAAAGATTTAATTTATTGTCTCCTTCTTTTTCGTATGATTTGGTCATCAATATGGATGAGTTTAGTTGAAAAAAATGTTCCTCTCAACTAAGTTAAGCTCATACTAAAATTTGATGATGTTTGGATACCTTTCTCTAGATCTCTAGATTTTGGAGTGGTTCCACTGCTTAAGCTGGAATTTCCTTAGAATAAAAGTTACAAATAAGGAAAGCTATTTATGATTTTGATAGAATCTTAGGATATTTGATTTAGATAAGAAGTTAATCTAGTAGCTAGATTATGCATAAAGCTAGTTAAATTGATTTTTGATTATGGTTTGATGAATATATGAGTTTGAATAATTTAAATTGTATTGAAATGATTGAAGAATGCAAACCTCACCCCATTGAGCCGGTTTTATGGGGTTGAGTTAGGCTTAAAGTCTACTTCTTAATATGTTATCAGAGCCATTTCGAGCCTATCCTAGCGAGTGTTTGTGTTGGGCCTATCGTGCCACCCGCTATCGGGCCGCTATCAGACCACCCATAATATATAGTCCCACGCACGAGTTGGTAGTCTCGGTGGGAGGGGGTGTGTTGGAGATCCCACATCGACTAGAGATTAGAGCCTTTCATTGTATCTAAGTGGGTGCAAACCTCAACCTCATGAGCCGGTTTTATGGGGTTGAGTTAGGCTTAAAGTCCACTTCGTAATATGGTATCAGAGCCATTTCGAGCCTATCCTAGCGAGTGTTTGTGTTGGGCCTATCGTGCCACTCGCTATCGGGCCGCTATCGGACCACCCATAATATATAGTCCCACGCACGAGTTGGTAGTCTCGGCGTGAGGGGGGTGTGTTGGAGATCCCACATCGACTAGAGATTAGAGCCTTTCATAGTATATAAGTGGGTGCAAACCTCACCCCATTGAGTCTAAACCAGAATATGTGGCATAAACAGTTTGGCCATTTGGAAGACTAATTAAGACAGATTCTTTTATAGAAGATAGTGAAGAGAGAAACTTACCTGTTGAAGAATGCTCAGTATTGGGGATTTCATCCGTAGAGATGGTGCCGACTTGATTAATTTGAGTGTGAGGGGCAGGATCCTCAAGGTTTTGCTGACGCAAAATGTTGGTAAGGAATTGACACTGTTGTGATGTAAGTTGAATTCCCTTTACATCTTGTTCTTTAGGAAAAAGCTCAGAAAAAGTGTCAGTAGTAATCATATTATTGGCTTGGGATGTCCAATTGGTGAATTTGTAGCCAGGAGGGAACCCATGCTTTTTATAACAGGTGTCAACAGTGTGGCCAAGACGATTACAAAAAGTGCAGACTTTTCTAGTAAAAGAAAACTTTGAGGTTTTAACATTACCATAAGGAAAACCCACTTTGCGAAAACAAACAGCCTCAGTATGACCATATTTACCACAAAAATTGCATGTAATAGTGTGACTACTATTAAGACTATGAAGACTAGGGTTTTCATTAAACATTGCCTAAAAGATTTTTAAAACCAATCAAGATTTTGAAAGAGAACAGAAAAAAAAAATTAACCAAGAACAGCAAAGAGGGAAATAAAAATCAGAGAGAAGCGCAGCAGAACTCTTCATTCGAAGAGCTCTGATACCATATTACAAAGTGGACTTTAAGCCTAACTCAACCCCATAAAACCGGATCATGAGGTTGAGGTTTGCACCCACTTATATACAATGAAAGGCTCTAATCTCTAGTCGATGTGGGATCTCCAACAGTGTTTGAATAAATCATAGTTTTGGATTGATCATTTTGAATTGTTTAGATGTTGTATTGTGGGAATGTTTTTGTAAAGATCATTGAAAATGCATTTGATTCTACTGTTGAGGTTAATTTTATGATATTTTCACTCAAGTGAAACATCCTCACACAAGCAAAAATAGCTCTCTCAAACTTGTTACTCAAGAGAAAACAACACTAAAAGTCAACCCTCTTGACCAAATTTTTGCTCAAGCTAAAATATTCTCACTCATTGTAAAAAAAAACTTTTTTCTTTTCTTTTCTTTTCTTCTTGTCTCTTTGAATTGGATTATGTATGAATGCTTTTATAAATGTAAAGAGAATATTAGTTTATATATTCAATTGATTTGTGAAATTCATAATGATATGTATTGAATGAAAATAGTTAATGAGGATGATGAAATTAGTATGAAATTGAGGTCATACATTTGAGATAATGTGTGAGACGTTGTTTGAATGTGTATTAAGTGTTGACATCTATGTTATAACAGAGATTCCCATTTTTTTCACTAATGATCTAAATCACATAGACTAAGATATCGGGTGGTGAGAAGTTGAGGGGGGATTTCTTACCCACCATGACATATGTAGATGCATGGTCTAGGTTGTATTGAACTTACCTTGGTACTCTAATTCTTGGACGTTAGTTGATATTCCTCTTGTTGAATATCCTTGATGTAGAGATCATGTGTGGTCTATATGGTTGTTGAATGTTCTTGATCTATAGATCTATGTGTGGTCTACACAATTGTTGTATATTGGTATTGGAAGAAAATTGGATTATTGAGGTTGATACATTGATTTTGGATATCCATGTTTGATTGAAAAAGAAATTGAATTATTTATAAATTACTAATATAATTGTTTTTTTACTTATATCTTCATATATTAAAAAATATTTTCAATAATTTATCCTTGTGTGTCTTATTCATTTGTATTATAAAATATGATGAATGTATTGTGTACACGAACATGTATATAATGAATGTATTGTGTACACGAATAAATACACGTACAAGTACATGAATGACATCTAAAAAGAATAAAAAAATTAATTTTTTTTTAGATATTCATATATTTATACATATATAATATATATATTTAAGTTAATATTTTAAATTATTATAAAATTTTGTCCAAACAACTTTTTATTGAGATTATAAGTATAATGTCTAATTTGTTTTTTTTTTTTAAGTGTTACGTAAGAAGAAGAATGACAAAAAAAAAGAGATAGAGAGGAAGGCGTCACATAGAAGAGGTGCAATTTTTTTTTTCAATTTTAGACTAGATATCATTTGGACCCTGTTTTTTATTTTAAAATAAAACTATATAAATATTTTTGTTTTATAAAACTGTTTCCATTAGTCTGTTATAAACTTTTTATTTCCATCTAAATAAAAAGTATTTTCTTCCACAATGTAACAAAACAAATTAAGTTTTTCTCATGTAATATCGGTAAATAATTTTGTTCTTTTGTTTCATATAAAATAAGAAAAAATAGTTAAATATATTTAAATGAAAAAATTAAATAACTAATAAAATGGTAATGAAATGAACATATAATAATAAAAAATCCTTCATAAAACCTCGTATGAAATAAATTAAAAGTGAGAAACTAACTAAAAACACAACCATACTTTAAAGAATAAAAATCATACAAAAAACGAATGTCTAAATTCGAAAACAAAAAAATTTACTTACCTTTGCCAAAAGCACTTTAAATTACCAAGAAAAAATGTGTGAAATTGAGAGGAGAATGGTTAGAAGGTGCCGTTGGTGGAAGATGAAGAACACGCTGGTGGTAGGGATTCACGCTGCGCAAGAACACCACTCACGGTCTTCTTTAGGGTTCTTTAAGTTAGGGATATTCTTGGAATTTTAAAAATTAATAAGGAATATTTAGTCTTTGCATAAGAGTGTGGGGTGCAATAAGAAAAACGTGGGGTGCAAGAAGAAACGGCCTAAAAACATATATATTTACACAACCTAAAAACATTGACTTTATAAATAAAATGAAAAATTAACATAAATCATTTAATAATAATATTGTTTATGTCTAAAATTATCTTCTTTGCCATGTAATTGTCAAAGTAGCAGTTGGAGTGACAAAGCAGTCAACGTCTTATGAGTTGTGATGCAAAATAACGTGTCGATCAATTTAATTAAAATATTTTATTATATTGTCGTGGCCAATGCTCCCTCTCTCACTCGTCAACTCTATGTCTGGTTGAAAGTCAGAATTAATTTCCCAAAAACATAAGAAAAAAATATTAAAAACAAAATATACCTGACTTGAACCTTCATTTAAGGAATGAGTTGAGTACTCTTAAAATGTTTAATTCTTATTAAAAATTACAAGAGCTTTTTTACAATAAAAAATAAACATGAATTCTTAATTTCATAGACACTGCATTCATAAAACAATTATACTCAAACACTATAAGATTATAAAACTGAATAATTTCTTTTTTAAATGTTTGTTTTATACTACTAGGAATGGGAGTGTAACTATAAGTTCTACATTGAGTATATATAAATGAAAAAGTTGAATAATATACGAAAAAAAGGGAAGATTTGATTTTGGATTTGAACAATTCCTTCTGTGAGTTTAATTCATAACTCATTCTTATTAAAATCTTATCTGTGACATGAGACAAATAACATGTATTTAATATATTAGTGGTTCTGAATTTAATTCTTAAAAATATAAAATATCTTATTTGATCTTTGAATGTGTAAAAAGGAATCAATCAAGTCTCTAATGTTTTTATTTAATAGCAAATTAATTCATACTATACTGTCAAATTGGTTTTTAAAATTAATTTTAATAACAAAATATCTCACAAAACTTAATAATAGAACGTAACTAGAAGATTTATCGGTTCAGTTAGATGTTCAAAACATGCTTGAAAATTTGTATGGTATGCACAATCTCAACTGATTTTCTAGCATGTTTCAATCATCTACAACTTGCTTATGGTTATGAAATTATGTAATAGTGCAACTTTATTTTTTCCTAAGGTTATTTAGATAGAGCAATTTGGCTGGAGTGCTTCATTATTATCAATAATAAGCTTGAAAAACAAGATTGCCACTAAAGTTAATTTGGCACGATACGAGGTGGTGGTTGAAAGTATTATTTGTTGTTTATGTCGTTTAAAAGAGGAGTCTACTAACCATCTGTTTTTTTACTGTAGAATTGTTTGGTTAATGTGGATTCTGTGTTTCTCGTGGTTAGGAGTGTCGTCGATTGCTCCCATTGATCCATTTTGCATATTTCATTCAGTTTTGTAATGCACCTAAGTCTATCAACTTTGTCCTGGGAAGTGTGTGAATCTTGGTGGTTAGAGAGATTTGATTTCATAAGAATAAGGTCATCTTCAAAGGCGGTGTGATGGATCATTCTGAAATCTTTTCTTTGACCCGATTGAAGGGTCTTTGATTAATTCTAAGGTTTTCACTGTTTGCTTCTCTTTCTTTGATTGGTGTCTTGCCTCTTTATCTTATCTGAATTCTTTTCAATTAGGTTATTTTAGAATAAATTGATACTTTTATCCAGCTTAAGAAAATCTAATTTTATACCACTCCATGAACACTCCGTGTAACTCTTTTTCATTAATTGGAAAAGGATTATTTTTCTTTTTCATTAATTTCATATGTCATTTCCTTATTTATTATTTATTAATTGTGTTAAACCTTTCTAATAAAAGATTAATATTAAGCTGAAACAGTAACACGTGAACAAGTACACAATATGAGAACTTCAGAACCAAAACTGAAAAGTGTAGTTTGTCTCATCATCCAAAGTAATAAAAAATAAGTACCAACCATTGATTCCATTCAATGCCACAAACCATGGCCACACTTCATGCCTTCGATGAAGGAAAATAAATATTGAAAGAAATGTTCACGTCATAAATATTAAAAGTAAATATTAAAAAAAAATACTAACTTAACATAAATGCATTTTTAGTGTAAAATTTACACAACTAATTAAAAAAATATTTATTTGATATTTAAAATAGTGTTTATGGAAAAGAGTTTAATATCTCAATCGGTAGAAATATAGACGTTGTGTACAAAATAGTAAATATAATTAAAATATTTTATATAATTATTCTTATAGTAAAAAATAATTATCAAAATTTAATGAATAAAATTTTAACAAAATACGTTTAAAAATAATTATAAAAATAATCTATCATTTTATTAATTATTACAATTATACAATAAAAAGATTTCTTTTTTTTTATCATAATTACTGATTATGAGTAATTGTTGTAGATCATAAAACTAAAAAGTTGTTAAGGAAAATGAGTGAGTAAGTATGTACACAAAAAATAATTATGAAAACCAATCAGCATTATTAATTGTTATAAATATATCATTATTGTAAAAGTAATTAAACTAACTTTGTATCCAATGTGATGAGCAATGAGAAATCGAAGGGAAAAAACTGAAAATTAAGGGATTGAGAATTGTAGGAAAATAAGTGAAAGTGAGTGAGTTTGGTTACATTATTAATGTACTACTCGCAAGAAAATGAAATTAAAGACTTTTTTGGTTGATTATTGAGTGAAAGAGTCTTCTCAATATAACATTCTCACATATCATTTTGTTTATAAGTAATGAAGATGAGAACCTAATTCCCCTTTCAACATTCCATTTTTTTTAATTCAAGATCCTAAATTGTAAAAAATAAAATAAAAAATACTCAATTCAAAAAGTACTTTTCTTCCTCCTCGATCGGTCGGTCTGCACTTTTATTTCTCTTCAAGCAAGCTCCTTACTCTCCTCCTCTCACTCTACCTCTCGATCTCCATAAAGTCTAGACTTGGATGATACCTACAAAAGACACTCCAATGCTCAAGTCATAATTCAGTATTCGGCACTCGGTATCCTGAGCACGGTATATGACGTACCTGGTTCTTGGATTTTATGCCTATATATATGGTTATTATGGATATTTTCTTAGTGGATCAGATTATGAAGTTGGGTCATGTGTTAGAAGTGCATTTAACTCTTAATTGTTGATGACAACTTCTTCCTGCACCTCTACAAATTTCTTCTTGCACCCGCTCACTTTCAGAAAAGACTGTTTTACCCCTTTAAAAAATAATTTATGGATTGTTTTTTCTGAAATATTTCCATAACGTTTTTTTCCAAAACATGTTTCATAAATTCCAGATTTATAAATCTAGAAATAAAAAAAAATGTTATGGAAAAGATATTCTAGAATGATTTTTGTCTTTCAGATTTTCTATTTCGAAAATATCATTTACTTACGGAACCACTATTCCGAAAACACCTAAAACTATGAAGGGTAATTTCGATATTTTTGAAGAATATAGGGGTGCAGGAAGAAACACTCATTGTTAATTAGTTTTACTATTCTTGCTTAAGCATAATGATCTTTGTGATATTAGTCGGCATAACAACCAGTATTGAATGATAGGCTCGGTCGTCCAGCCCTACCAGTATACTAAATATATAATTATATGTATGAACAAATGGTGCATATTAGTATTAAAACCAATTCAATTCCAACTATCATATATCATATATGAATTTTACTATCAATGTACTTGGTTGCTAATCAACCCAATCCCTGTAAACTTGTGTTTAATTTGTGTATAATAATGTTATATTTACTTTTATGTAAGTTTTAATTAAGGAGTTAGTTAACTATCCAAGTATTTACTAGTCCTTGATAATACAACTACCCATTTACTAAAAACAACAATTCTTAATCGAACAAAAATATTCTAGTCTCCATTATAATTTTTAAGGTAGACCTGAATCTATAAAAGAATGCACAATTATTTTAAAAATTTAAAGAAAACACAAAATAAGTATTTTAGAACGATGTAAAATGATATTTAAATAGTTAAGTTTCTTTTTATTTATAATTCTTGTAAGTTAAATTAGGATACATATTTATTTTATGCAGAGTTATTATCATTCTTGAATAATGCTTTTGTACAATACAAATTCTAACAATTTTCTTGTTAAAAAGTTTATGTTAGAAACATCTAAATACAAGAAGATAATTTATTTGCACATTTGTTTATTAAATCTCTTGTAGTTTTTTTTTTTTATATTTCCCAATTATACCCTTACTAGAAAATATTTTACAAAAAGTAAGAAATTTATTATATTCCTTTTATTTGTATATAAAAGTCTAAGAAAAAAGAAAGTTTATATAATGAAATGTGATTAAATACGAATATAACATTATCTACATTGTGGATAATAATGTACTAGTATTTATAAAAATAACATACATTCCTTTATAAGATACTAATAAATGTCATGTATTAAACCTTTTATTTTAGCAATTCTTTAAACAAGACTATTGATTACTACTATATTTTATTATCATGTTCTAATAATACACGTTAGATTAAGCTTTTAACTTTTAGCAATTCTATAAACAATAGTATTGATTGGCATAATTTTCTTATAAGAGTGATGAATTTATTTAATAAAATATTTAATGCACTGAAATAAGAGAGAAGAGGGTTGCGCCACCCTTTTTCCTTCCCAAATCCCGATCATGGATTCTAATTAATTATAAAAAAATTAGTATATAAACAGTGAAGAGTTAAGAGGATGTGAGAGAGAAGAGAGAGAGAGAGAGGGGTCAAATCGAGCGGCGAAAGGTTGGGTTTCTTCATTAGTATTTTTGTGGTGGTGGTGCTGGTATTAGCCAAGCCTAAGAGGGTTTCAACACAAAAAAGAACTGAACAAGAGAGAGAAAGTGAAGAGAGAAAGAAGAGAAAAAAGAAAGAAAGAAAGAAAGAACAGAAGGGAAAAATAAGAAAAACTGATAAGTGAGATAACAATATTAGAGAGAGATAGTTAGAAGCTCCAATTCCCAGAAAGAAAAATTTAAACTTTGCTTCACTTTCATTTCTTCCTCTCTTGCCCCTCTGATCTCATGCAATCTCCGCTAATGGATCCCTTTGATTTGATTCGCAAAGGTATAATTTTTATCTCAGGCTTACCTTAAATTTCAGATCTTTCACTTACCCATCTCTTTAAATTGTGTGTTTTATCGGTAATTACCTGCTTTTGTTATGTTTGATTAATTGGACTTATTGGGGTTTTTTGTTTTGGTTTATCTTTTGATTATTATGGTGTTGAATTGCTTGAGATCTCCTAAAGGTTTTGGCTTTCATAATGGAAGGTTGTGTTATTGTTGTGCTCGTGCTTTGACTTTTTTTTTGCCTTCAACTGGTTTTAATCTGTCGCGGTTTTCTTTTTTGTTTGTTGTTCCTGTGATAAGGTTTGAGATTTTTGGAAGTTTTATTGGGTTTTACTAATTGAATAATTCTTTCAATTGTTTACTTAATCTTATTCACTGTTAATTATTTGCTCCAGAACAAAAATTAGGGTTTTTACTTTTATCCAGCTGTTTCTTACTTGGTGTGAGATTGCTAGGTGTTCATCAATGCATTTTTGGTAAGCAATATGATTAGCTAAAAGTTGTGTTTGTAATTCATACTAGTCATTCTGTTGTTCAATTGGGCTTGTGTGATTCACTTTCAAGTTTCAGTTTTGTAAATGGTCATTCTATTGTTGATTGCAGTGATAATCAACTTATTTAACTGGAATTCATTATTGAGTTGCTCATTATGCATCATGTGATATTGGTACTGTGGAATCACTTGTCTAGTACATGATGCATGACAATTGTTTTTTGACAGTCTGGTTGATGAACTTTGTAGATGACCTAGTTGAATTATTTTTGCAGGGTTTGGTTGAAGCCTTCTGGAATATTTCTGTTACAGTTTTTAAGGTCCATCTATGTTTTAGTCATTTTTATCACATTCTTGTCAATAATGAGCTTATCCAAGAAAGTATCCCAAACAGACGCTAAATTGAGCACCCCAAACAAAGCAACCTATTTGAATCCAAATGCAGCAGAGTTTGTTCCTTTTTCCTTGAGATCATCTCCATCTGGAAGCGCTAGCTCAGTGGATGCAACAGCGAGGTTTACTACTGCCGCTGGATCTCTTGGTAAAGCAGTTCTAGATCGTTCAGAATCATCCATTTCGAACAATTCTGATGATGAGGCTCACCAATACTGGCGTTGTCAGCTTCCTGATGATATCACTCCTGACTTCAAGGTCATGGGAGAAGATGAATCCCAAGGTGTTAACAACCTCTCTTTAGAAGGCTTATCTATAAATAATGATAATGAATCCTCAATGTTTCCTTCTTCTAAGGGAAGTAGATATAAGTTAAATGAGCTGCAGGAATTGTCTCAACAGCACCTTAATGGCAATACTTTTGCTGATAAATTAAGGTTTTCCAATTCAACCTACAGGGAGGAATCATCTTCACCAAGCATTTTGAACACATCAGCAAAGCCTTGGGATAGGCAAAATGGGAACACGGATTTGCATGTTAGCAATGGTCAAGAGGCACTTGTTTATGATGACAACTCTGGACATGGATTCTTAAATGATGTTTTTGCTGGGAATTCCCTTGTGAATGATACTGATTTGAACCCTTTGGAATTTTTAGCTTCTCTTTTTCCTGGGTTTGCTTCAGAAAGCCTCGCTGAAGTTTTCTTTGCCAATGGATGTGATTTACATCTGACCATTGAGATGCTCACTCAGTTAGAGGTTGGTTCTTCATGTGATAGCTGATTTATGGTTAAATTATGGCTCATTATAAAGCCTCTTTTCATATTACTACTGGTAAAAGTGCATGCATATATGTGTTATAACTGTATCCTAAACATGATTTGGTACTATACTATATTAAATCTGAAGGGATGGAAGCTAAAGATATAGAGAAATATGTGTGCCTTGTTTTGGCAGGGAAGAGCTGGTGTTCCATTAAGTTGTGTGGCAACTCTAAGGCAATCCATCTCCCAGTTTCTAGTCAATATTTCCCTATTTTTATAGCTTATGCTTCATGTGAACAAGTGACAATTAAAATTTTATTTCTAAGTTTTTTTGAAATATATATATTGTTGGGGTGTGTGTGTGTGTGTGTATATATATATATATATTTATATTGTTGGTATATGATATAGTTATACAACTATCTCTTGGTATTTTTTATTTTGTGGTTGTCATTGTCATCTCTCATGAATAGTTTATTTCTCTGACATTCTTCGTAACCTAGGATTTTACATTGATTAGATTTACTAAACATCCCCTCCAATTTTGTAGATTCAAGTTGATGGTAGTAGCTTCAATCAGAATCTGAGTCCTAAGACTCTGTCAGCTCCCAATCTGAGTGCAATGGAATTTCCAGCTCTTACTCCATCAAATGGCCAGAGTACTGCAAAATATGCCGCAGATAGTGTTCAAAATGGCAATCCTTACTTATCATCTGATAAAGACATGCTAATGTTCAAAACTAGCTCTTCTATTCCATCTAGAGGGGCTGTTGACTTTGCTTCAACTGTCAGGAAATTGGCTTCTCAGGATTCTGGTATGTGGAAGTATGATAAAAATGGTTCTGGTGATGCTTCCACTGGCTCTAGTAGAAGTTTAAATGTTCTTGCTAGTGCCTACAATGGTGGACAGGGGAGATCCAACCTTGGGGATAGATTACAGAACTATAGTTCTGCTCGGGCAGCTCCTGTTTGGCTTGAAACCGGTGACGCAGTTGGTAAATATTTATGTTTATATGCTTCAACTGTGAGACGACTTCTTTCTATACCATGTTTCCTTTAACAATTTTGAATGGCAGCAAATATGTATTCTGATCTGCGGGAGGAGGCTCGTGATCATGCACGCTTGCGTAATGCTTATTTTGAGCAGGTGGGTCTTTGTTTCATATGGTGATGGAGGAGTTAATGGGAATATGAATGAGAGTACAATATAATGATTTGGCTACAACCTACCTACTTCTTGGCTGGCTTGTATCCATATGCTTTACCACACTTCAAGTCTTCCATATTCTTTTTAGTAGTTAGTCCATAATTTATGTTATTTCCTTTGTTTTTTAGTATAACTTTGGACAATGAAGTTGGATATGGGTAGTAGTTTGGGTAAATTTAACAGTGGAGCTGTTAGGATGATACCAAATTGAGTATGCACCAATAAAGGAACATTTGCTGTGTAACTGGCAAAATCTTTCCAGAACATATAATTTTTTTCTTATTTGTTTTATTGTCATGAAATTTGTCCGGCTAACATTTTGGCAAGTCAAGTTTCAACAATTGCAATCTATCCCACTAGCTCGGGAAGAGGTGTAACATGAATCCACCCATCTTAATTTTTGTATATTGAGTTTAATTCTTCAAAATATAAAAAACAGGCACGACAAGCCTACCTTGTTGGCAACAAGGCCCTTGCAAAGGAGCTTAGTGTTAAAGGGCAACTGCACAACATGCATATGAAAGCCGCACATGGAAAAGCTCAAGAATCTATTTACCGTCAGAGGTTTGTTTTCCAATTCTATCATTCTTTCCATCCATGCAACAATCGCTTAAAAAACAGAATCTGTATGGTAGTCACAGTAACACACAGAGAGACATTGTTGGGACTATGGCCATTGAAAAGAATGATGGTCTCATTGGTTATTATGAGAAGTATGAAAAAATTTGAGTGGTTTAACATAAGTGATCTCCAGTTGTTATTCAATCCAATTGCTTGCAGAGAAAAAAATGTACAAGTGAGGTTCAAATGAGAGTACTACTATTTCTATGAAAAAATCTACTTTCTAAACTGCTGCAGCCTTTCCTTCTCAAACACTCACCAATAGAGGCTGCCAAACAGTTGAATGCTTCCTAAAGTAGAGAGAAATAAAAATCTAGGTGCTGCATTCTGCTGGAAAATTGTGATGTAGTGAACATTGATTTTTCAGGAATCCTGTTGCTCCAGAGATGCAAGTTAATGGGAGGGGGCACCAGAGAATGATAGATTTACATGGTCTGCATGTAAGTGAAGCCATTCACGTGCTGAAACACGAACTGAGTGTGCTTAGAAGCACGGCCAGAGCTGCCGAGCAGCGTCTTCAGGTTTACATCTGTGTTGGCACTGGCCACCACACCCGGGGCTCGCGCACTCCGGCAAGACTTCCGATAGCCGTACAGCGATATCTACTCGAAGAAGGCCTTGATTTCACCGAACCGCAGCCGGGCCTGATTCGTGTAGTGTTGTACTGAACCAGGGAGGTATACAAGTTTCTGACAGTAAAAATCCACCATGAACACATAGACATTGTAGTCATTCTTGTATCTGTCTGTAAATGGGAAGAAGTAATGGCAATGGCCAAGCCAAAAAAGGAAAAAAAAAGGGTTGAGTTGAAGGGTTGAAAAAATGGAGAAAAAAGTTAGAGAAGTAAAGAGAAGGGTTGTAGAAGAATTGTACCATTCAAGGTTTGGGTGAGGCATCTGATCACATTAGTCAGTCAGCTGCAGGGACTATTTCAGCATTACCTTTTGTTAATTTTGTATCCTATTTTTCATTTCTTTTTTAAATTCCTTTTTTATTCAGATGTAACTGATAGAACTCAATTACATGATAGAACAATTCACTCTGTCAATTAGATTCAATGCCAATTTATCTTGATGCTCACAATGCTGACAACATTTGGAGAAGATATGGTAATGTCATACAAAATGATATACAAAAATGGGTGTTATATATTGTAAAACTTCCATTCATGCAAAACCACAGAAAGTTATGTTTGTACTACATTTCTTAATAAAATACAAATCCAAGATATTTATTTATTTTTGTGGTGCAGAACAGAGCTTGAGACAATATCCAATACAACCATACACTTGATTTCAGTCCAAAGCAGAAAGCCAGAATTGTCTAAACACTTTTGAGAAAAAGAAAAGAAATATCTACCAAAATGAAAAATGAAAAATGACTACAAAATAGATGAATTATAGTAATCCGAGTCTATAGAATGTTGCAGTGTTCTCCAGCAAAAACAACATCTATATATGCAAATAAATGAAATTGTGCCTCAGATTATCTCTTTTGTCACGGGGCTTTTGGCTCTGGAACTTGTTGACATAAAAACTTACTTTTCATGCAATTATTCTCACTCAGTGACCTACTTTTCTTCATTTTCATCTATCAAATGTCACTTTTCACGTTTCTTCCATATCTGTTGCTTCATACCCCATGTTCTTTGAAATCTGTCTTTCTTTGGAATTATTGCAAGAGAATATATACTATTTATTTACAGATTAAAATAATTTTATAGTACTATTTAATGTTAAATGAATATATGTAGTAAATTTATTAATTTTATAACATTACTTAATAAAGGGACATGAAGTAAAATCGATCCATATGAAATTCCCAATTTATTCAAAATATAGATAATTACAAAACATGGGCCATAATGAGCTTATCATTTTATTGCATTCTAGAGTGTATTGATAAATAATGCTTAAACAACTAATGGCAGTGCAATTACCTAAAGTAAGTTATTAGAAAGAAAAATAAAATTGAATGCTGCATGTTTATAAAAAAAATGCATTGGACTTATAAATATTTTTTTAATATATTAAAGTGTTACAATTGGTTTCTAATACTTTCCTTAGATGTGACTTGTAACCTTCAGGTAGGGCTTGTACTTTAAGTTTGAGTACATGTTTTAATAGGATGCAAAGAAATAGGTGAAAATATTGTGAATGAGAATAGGAAAGAGAAAAATAGAATGAATTTTGGGAGTATCATTTAAAAGAAAAAAATGAAAAGATAAATGAGAAAAAAAATCAAGAACTTGTTAATAAAGAAAATGATTACAAACAATTTCTTCAAGTCAGTATTTATTTTTTTGTGAAATTAAACAAATAATTAAAAATATATAAGATCATGTCAAATGATAGTGGTGTAAAGGGAGACTGTTTTAAGGTAAAACTAGAGAGAATGAAGAGGATGATTTTATTTAATTAGCTATTAAATAGCCTTACAATAACTAGAAATACCAAAACATGCAAAAAAAAGTGCAAAGTTGCAACCGACTAGAGCAAAGGAAGAGGTCATCCCTTAATATTACAATTATTAACTAACTATATAAAATAAAATAACAAATATCTTTAACATCTTTCCTTAGACTAATGTTTCTAGCAATAAGTTTACTTCAGCTTCACAAAAACATCAAGTTTTAAAGGCTTTGTCATCACATCTGACATTGATTCACTGCAACACTCACGAACAAATTGCAGATGTGATGACAAAACCTTTAAACCTTTATGTTTTTGTGAAGTTGTGCAACCTGCTAGGAGTATGTTCATCACCAAAAGTAAACGGATTGCTAGAAACATTCAGTTTAAGGGAGGATGTTAAAGATATTTGTTATTCTGTTTTATATAGTTAGTTAATAATCCTAATATTAAAGTATGACCTATTCCTTAGCTTTAGTCTATTGCTATAGCTCATGTACATAGACTTCAAGTACTAATATGAGAGATTCCATTTAATTGAAATCTCACATAACCTTTTCCCTTCACAATCATTCCTTTTTGCCAGACATGTGACTGTCTGTCTGAGTCCAAGAACCATGCATCTTCCCTTCTGCGCTTGTGTGTCCTCTAGTCGTGCCATCAAAATTTGTTGTATTCTCCTTGCTTGGACATTCATATTGAAAATGTCCAAGTTTATGACAATGGTAACACTTCACAATGGATTTGTCAAAACTTAACATCTACTTTGTAGTTGGTCAATAGATGTATCAACGTCATTTGACTCCTCCATAGAGGAAAACATAGTTGAATTGTGGAGTCATTGATTGCAATATCTTCTCAATAATAGTAACATCTGACATAGTTTCACCATGAATCCGCATCTTGTTAGCTATGGTGTGGATTCGAGCAAAATATTCATTCATTGATTCTCCAACTTTCAATTGAAGAATTTCAAAATCCGTCTTTGGATGCTTTTGCTTCATTGAGTCCCAGATGTCCTTAGCAGTATCTTTCTTTAATATAGTCTCCATGAAGAAGATGATTTTATTGAATGAAAAGGTTAACTATTAAATAGCCTTACAACAACTAGAAATATGAAAACGTGCACAAAAAGTACAACGTATGCGTCTTTATTTTAATTACATAGAAATTGCGCTTATCTTTCTCAAGATAGAAATTAAAATCATTTAATTTCTCAACAAGTTTTCTTCCCAGAATAAAAATAGAATAAAATGAATTTATTTGGAAGTTAAAATTAGTTTACGAACAAATTAAAAGAATAAAACTTATGAAAATTTATTTGAGAGTTTTAAAAAGGATTTCAAACATCTATACAAATTTAAAATTGATCTTTTGTAAGAACGTATGTTTATATTATAAATATAAAGTTTTGTCTTAGTTTCTCATTCTTTTACACATTAGTATTAAATCATTAAAAAAAATTATTAAATAAAAATCAATTTTAAAAATAAAAAATAATTAATTGTTATATTAACTAAATTAATACTACTATAGAAACTAAAAACATTATTAATATCTAAATTAGTTTCTATTGATACCAGTAATTTTTTTTAGTTTCTACAATTTTAATCTAATTAATATAACAACTAATTATCTTTTGTGTTCAAAATTAATTTTTATTTATTGAGTTTTTAAGTAATGAATGCAAAGTCCAGTCTAATCTAAATTTTTTTTCAAAAATTCAAATTCAAAAAATATATTATAAAATATATTATAACCTATATTTCCCACTTCTATTTAAAAATTAAAGAGAATATTTTGATAATTTTGCAGTGGTCCAAAGGTGTATGACCCAATTAAAACTAAATTTTTATTTTTCATTTTATTATAATATAAAAATAAATATTAAAAATTAATAATAAATATATAGATATATTAAAATATAATTTTTATATATAATTTATTAATTTTAATAAAAAAATAGATCTAATATTTTTTTTCTATATTTAGGTTAATATTCAATATATTATAGTGGTTTTTAAAAACAAAATCAATTTGGTTTCAATTTTTTTAAAAAAAGTCTTTATGTTAATTAAAGATTATGTGGTATAAAACGTGACATACAACCTGGCATTGTCCATAGGTGGAGTCGATGATGTAATCGATCACCCATTCTTCTGGAACTGAAAAACTTTCTCATTTCTTTGGCATTCCTCCTGTAGCTACTCCCTTCTTCATCCACAACTGCAAATCTCAATGTCTTAGCCACAGGACTCATCTTCCTTGCTCCTTGCCACCTAATTGCTACCTTTTTTTCTTCCACCATCTTTAAAAACAGAGTTTGATCTAAATTTGTAATTTGGGTGCTTGGTCAAGGTTGGGTGAGATTTGGGTCCCAAGATTTCATAAATTTGTAATTTAAATTTGGAACAATGAAAATGGAAAAAACTGCCCGAACAATCAATTCAAAGATTAACCATTAATGTTGTTAATGAAAATTTAATAAAAAAAACCAAAATCAAATTGATAAAAAAATATTAACTTTAAATATAAGAACGAAAAAGATAATTAAATAAAAATAATTATATATAATTATACTCTTTTCACCCATCTCTTCACAACTACGAGGAAAGTTTTAACGGATAAATTGTTTTTCGCGCTTTTAAATATTATGCTCTTCATTTTTCAAATATTTTCATTTACCCATTTCCATGAAGAAAAAGAAAAGTTATATATTTTTCAGTTTGACTTTTCTTCAATTAAAATTTCAAGTATATGCCCTCTCATAGTTTCTCTCTCTAAATCAAATTGGGAGGTATTTTTCCCCCGTGAAATATGGGATGAAATGGCTTGTACTTAATAAAACCACTATAAATTTTACAACGAGACACTATAGCTTATCAAATTTGTTATGTGATTTGGGTACTTCTATATGCTTTTGCAGAACTGTTGCATTAGATAGCTATCTGAATTGAATAGTTTTTGTTAAAACCCTTCTCAACTTGAAGCTTATATATTTATCATATTTAACTTGGAAATGCAAAGGCCAGGAGCGAGTGTCTACTAATTGTGTAGAAGAAGGAACTCGTGAAGTATAAAATGATAATTTGAGGTTCAACTTTCTCTCTAATTAGACCACTCTAATTATATATGTTTAGAACATTTAGATTGTGCTGAGAAATTTTCAAATTTGAATTAGTTTTTAACATATTTCGTTTAGATAAGTCAATTTATTTTTATTCAATTTTAAAATCTTAGTTGGATAATTAATAAGATTCCATTTCTTTGATTTAAATCAACAATAACCAATGGATTTCACAAGCAGCATTGGTGGGAAGAAGATGTGTTAGAACTTTTTGCCTCAGCACAAGTAAAGGTGTGGTCTTGGATTGCTGCAAAGTTCCGCGAAGTTTATTTTTCCTATCCCTGTTGGGTTCTGGATCCTTTGGCTTGTATACGGCTGATTCGGTAAAGTTAGTTAGCGCTTGGTTTGGTTGGTCTTTTGACCGGTGGTTTTGGGTGTCGAGTTAGGAGTTAATTTGTATGTGTGTTTGTAAAAGGGTTGGACCACTCCTGAAGTGGTTCTCATTTATTGATTTTTTATTGCTGATAAAAAAAAAACAAAAATATTCAGCTTTAGAAGAGGATTTAAATTCTGGTTATAACTTCAAGATGTTTTTGCATAGGATTATATATGAATGAATCTTTCAAGCATTTTGTCGTGAAGCATTGAAATTATTAGGTCATCTCTCTAAAACTTCTTTATATCTTTAGTGCAACAGTATTAATCTCAAACTTTTGATACACAAATTCAATATTAAATATTATTATTTTTTAATCAACAAGAAAAGATATAATAAATATAGTCCATTTTAAGGTGGTCCAATCTTCTTATAGAACAAAAAAGACATATACTTCAAGAAAATCTCAACTGTCTACCCTGTCACAACTAACTAAAAAACGACTTAAAATCCAAAGACGTTAACATCAACTATTAATTGAGTACATACATACTAGGGATTTTAAGCACCAATCGGAGAAAGAGTTAACCTGTGCCAAGGAGAACACTTTAGAATAGTCTACCACTCATCCGTTGAATAAACAATTATTCATAAGTATCCAAATCTCGTTTATCAACGCAATCCAAACATTACCTAAAATAAAATTAACTAAAGTGATCACATCAAGAATTTTGAACTGTTTGAAATGTGACACACGAGAGAGAGGAGACTTACCGAACTCACTCCTAACTCAAGCATAACAAAGATTTCAAGCTAGAGTGACTCTACACCCTATTAGTTAATATTATGACATAATATTAATTATATAATTAATAAATGTAACAAATGATATTGTTATGTATATTAAATACACACATGAAATAAATATGTTTGTATAATATATAACAATAATGTACATGGATAATTCGGGGAATCTGAAATCAAGAAAATGAAGTACTCTTCAAGGATCAGTGGTGAATTTGGAATTGTTTTTTTGGCAAATTTGGAATTGTTTTTTTGGCAAGAATTAATTATCAGTATTTTAATACCAGCTTTTTCTATTTTAACTTGTGACTGAATCCTTTCGAAAGTTTGCACTTTGTTTATTTATGTCAATATAGGAATATTTTTTTTATCAATAAATACATCAGGAAGTCCTCATCATGTATCGGATTATGCTTGTGGAAGAAATACATTACAAACAACCTTAAGCCTCCACCCCTCTAACCATTATTATAGGTACGTACTACTTCCCTTGACCACACAAGAATGCTCCTGCTGCAGTCAATACAGGTTCTTAAATTATTGGTGCAAAGCTAACATACCTGCTGCATATGTTATTAAAAAAGTGAGTTTATTAAGTTCAGTTATATGTGATCACAAAATTAAATATATTTTTAGATACATGAAAGTGTTAATATATTTAATTTTCTATTTTAAATTATTGGGATTTGTTTGTTTGACCCAACTTTCCTTTTCTGTTTCATCTAGGTCTTAATCTTTTTCTTATATATACACCATGTATTTTACTCTCTAATATACAAGTGAATAAAAGTTTCTTTTATATTTATTTTTCTCTACAATTAGGGTTCATCAAAACCTCTCTTTCTTTATTACGATTACGTGCGATTACGTACGCTACATTAAAGCATCACATTAGACACAAGGAATATTCATCTTCATTTACTGTAATATGGTATCAGAGCCATTTCGAGCCTATCCTAGCGAGTGTTTGTGTTGGGTCTATCGTGCCACCCGCTATCGGGCCTTTCATTGTATATAAGTGGGTGCAAACCTCACCCCATAAGTCGGTTTCACGGGGTTGAGTTAGACTTAAAGTCCATTTCGTAATACAAAGTTTCAAGCTGAGAACTACCAATTCTAAATCATGTAAAAAAACTTACTACAATTTTTTCAGCAACTTATTACGAAAATCTAAGAAACAAAACCTGGAATGGATTTATACATAATAAAATACTTTAATAGGGATTTATAGATAATACGTTTGAAAATTATACACGTGATATCAAGCTATTATGCAGATTTTAACTCAAAAAGAAACTATAACGCAAAATTGACCGTGGATAAAAATGCTATTGTCTTTACCCTTTTTTCCCTTAGAAAAGAATTTTCTTACTCTAAATTACATAAAAGATAAGGTAAATATTATCAATTTTTGATACAAAAATCTTAACAATCACTATTTTCCATCAACAACTGATATTGTAATCCTTTAAAGCGAGTAACCCTAGAAGCTAGATCCAAAATAGTGCTTGTTAAATCTACAGAACAGAAAGATGGCAATAAAAACTAGGCCACTTTCCATGATATTATTTATGGCATGCTATATATATATATATGGTATTTTCTTATATATATTTTTTATGAAATGTGATATATATGGTGTATTTGATATAAACTGAAGTCACAGCCAAACTATTATAATTAAAAACAGCCATGTATAAATGGCTTAAAAAAATATATAATAGAGAGGCTTGGCTTGCTTCCTTGGTTGATAGTAATCAGTTGCAACATGGAGAATATAGAGGTAGTTTGCAGGTGAATCAGAAGTTCCAACTCCAAAGAAAAGAGTGGTTAGAAAAAGCATCATGATCATGATCATCAACTTCAATCTCATCTCCATTGTGAAAGAGCAGTGGAGTTTGTGTTGTGGGGCACAAAAACTCAGCCTTCTCAGCTCCAAAGAGGCCGAAATCAGAGACATTCAAGTCATCCAACATGTTCATGAATGTCCAATCCATGGTGTCTTGGTCCACTTGCGCATGATTGTTTGTCCCAGGAAAGGTCGTGTTTGTGTCTGTGGTGTCGTTAGACTTGGACTCACTTCGAGCTTCTTCTTCTTCTGCCAAAACCCCCTCCTTATTGGCAAACTTCGCCGCCACCTCTTGGATCTCTTGGTGGCTGCACGGTATCTCCACCGCCGCCATTTCCATGTGCTGAGGTGTGTCGGGGAAGTTGAAACTCGCAGCCTTCCCCCGCAGGCAATAGAGAGCAGCATCAAAGGCCCTTGCTGCCTTCTCCTGCGTCTCATAAGACCCCAACCATATTCTCTCACGGCTATTCGGAAGCCTGATTTCAGACACCCATTTCCCCCATTTTCTCTTCCTCACTCCTTTGTACACCTTACACCCACTAGAATTGTTGGTGGAGAATGAGTCATAGCAAGATGCAGGAGGAGAAGACGAAGAAGAAGAAGAAAAAGAATCAACGGTGGTTATGGCCGGTTTCACCATGTGTAGTGTGGTTTGTGTTGGTGGTGATGGTAATGTGTAGGGTTGTGTTGTGATGACTAAATTTTGATGGAAATTGACGGCGGTAGGGTTTATATAGGGACGAAGAGTGGTGAAGGTTTGAAGCGCTAAACGTGTTTATCAAAGTAGCGTAAAATGAGTGTAGCACGTGGCTGAATGATATGGTGAACTGAGTCCCATATCCTATCTATGAACAAAGAGCACGTGCGCAAATAATATATACGTAAATACAAATTTTATTTAATACAACTTTACTACTATTATATTTGACAAAATAAAGACTCTTATATATGTGAGTATTTTTTTATATAATAATTATTATAAATAATAATAATTTTATCGTACATATTTTTAATTTCATAATATCCACAAGGAATTTAAATTCAATTGTTTCATATGCACTTAAAAATGTATACACTTTATGAGGAAAAAAAATTTCATCTGATTATTAGTTTGAGAGACGATAAAAATGAGTTAGTTAAGTGGGACGACCTAACTCAATGGATACAATATAAGTATTCAAAATATATTTATGTTTATTATCAGTGCAGATAATAAATATATCATAGGAATACGTATATGTTATAGAAATATCAAATAAAATAAGTTAAGTTTAGGTATATTATTTAGTTATATTTAGTTATGTTAAGAAATTTAGAATTCTTTTATTAGCATGACTTGTTATTTTATTAATATAATGTTTAAATATGTTTTTTTATTGGTGTACTGTTATGAAAAGTTGTGTGGAGAAATCTCATAAATAAAGAATACTATGTTTATATTATTTAAATTTATATTGTTTTTATTGTTTTTTTATCGATTAAAAATAAATAAATTAATAGGAGTATTTGAGGGACACTCCAATCCTTTTTACAAAAAATACTTAGACAAGAATATCTCAATGCCACAAAACACCACTGAAATAGATAAATGTGAAACACATTACATTTCAATATATTACTACCACAAAAACTCATGAAAATAAACACAAAATTTCAATGGTAACCCAACCATGACAAAATATCGTGCAGAGTTCATCTCC
This sequence comes from Phaseolus vulgaris, assembly GCF_000499845.2. NCBI lineage: Eukaryota > Viridiplantae > Streptophyta > Magnoliopsida > Fabales > Fabaceae > Phaseolus > Phaseolus vulgaris. Next base: position 3,807,363 of record NC_023759.2, read on the forward strand.
TTCATCATATCCAATTACGGTTTGATCCCAATGTTGCACTCCTCTACACCTTTGTCATTCGCTAAAGGTTAAAGGTTGCTCGATGTCTCTATTGGCTTTACATATGTAGTAATTCAACAAGGTTACGAATGTCCATAAATATTGTCTTAAGACATCCATCTATTCTCTATACAATGAGCACACAATCTTTTCCTTTTCCTAATCAAATTTATCCCAAATATCAATAAAAAAATAATACACATTTAACATGAGAAATTTCGACAATCATACACCATATGATATATCTATAAGTTTCAGTTCTCATATCTACTTGATAACCTTTTGGATTGTGAGATTGTTTTAATATAAAGGGACAAGTAAACTAAAAATCCTTATCATATATGGCTTGACAAAAGGATACATGTTCCTATTCCAATTGCAACTTAGCAACAATTGACAATTAACATACATTAAGAAGAAATTCTATTGATTATTCTCTTGAATGTATTGGTATTGGATTTATGAATATTCAATACCAACAAAACATATTATTTAAATTGATATTATTTTTATTGACTATTTTGTTCGTAAGTTTTGAATTGGTGAGTATTCATACCAAAACTAGTCATAAACATAATACTAATTAAATTAATAACTACTTTAACTAACTTTATATTTAACACTTATTTAAGTTCAAATATAAAGTTTTTAAAAGTATAAAAAGACACATAGTTCCTAAATTTTAAGATTAATCATAGTTATAATTTACTAACACACAAGAAAAGTAGTGCACCTAGCAAATCTCTTGTATAAATGATATAATTTTTATTATCTTTTCATATATTTTCTAAACTATATGTTATTAGTTCAAAGTGTTTGTACTAATATCTATTAAAAACCCTAAGTAACCACATGAAAAATTACTTAATCACACCAGATTGGCCTCAACCTATATATCATTGACACGTGAACACTTTAGCCAACACATTAACACTAACATTGCATGATTGGAAGATTTTTTGAAATTCTGAAAAAAAAAATCCATAATTAATTAAGGATTAAACTATAAGTTTCAACAGCACTTAAACTTGATTAATACATTAACTAGTACATATTTTCATATACAAGTATATTTAATATACCAAAAACTGAGGCATTATAAAGTATAACACGTGATTAAAAAATCATAAAAAGTGATAAGTGAATTTAGAAAATGTTGAAAAGGAAAAGAAACTATAACATGCTTTATGTCAACGCTTATGAATGTTGGTGGACCATGATTTCATTCCACACTTGAGACTGAGTCACTTAATTGATTGAATTGGCACATGTGCCGTGGACTTGCTATATGTCATCGATATTGTCATCATACCCCACCACTTTGCCATATGCCAATTATCTCCAATCACTGTCTCTTCTAAAACGGCCACACATGCACATTTCATATAGCTACAAATCTACAACAAACCAAAGGATAAATTTCATTTTCATCTTCAAACCAAAGAATTATAAATATCTATTATGTTGAAACGTGCAAGGTAAATCTCTATCATTCGTTTCAACTTTATAAGAATGTTATTGGGATTTGGTAAGACTTTATCTTAACCATTTTTCTTTTGTTTATTTGACTATTTGTTACCCAAATAGTTATTGAACTAGTTCTTGATATTTATGTGAATCCTATATTTAAGATCTCCAATCCTGATGTAATGAATGTGCCTTAGAAATTTTATATTGAAAAGTGATGTACTTAAAATATATTAATAATAATAAAATTTTATCTTTTTAACAAATATGTATGTTTTTCTATGAATGGTTCGTTTCAAACTTTTTTTTCTTAATAATTTTCTTATTTTATTTTAATTAATTTCTCTTTTCAATATTTAAATAACGATATTTAGATAGGCTCATTTAAGTCACTACAAAAAGTACTATGAATTAGTGGGAAAAAAAATAGTGAGAGTTACATAAAAAGACATCACTTGAGTTGGTCTAGCGGCTCTAAGACGAAAAAAAAATCTAAAATTGTTATTGCCGACTATACAAATACTAAACAAACACTAGAAAGTGATAAAAAAGAAAATAAAAATTATGTCTTCTTTTTTAGAGACAAAAATAAACATTAAGATAATATTTTTTATTAATTATTTATACATTAATGTGAATTTTGACCGACGTATATGAGAATATGAAAAAAGGTAGGTTTAATGTTTGTAGAGTTAAGTTGTTACAAAGTAAATATTATTTTATTAGATTGAGCGTGACTTAACACACTATGATCAGTTAGGATGATATTAAAAAAAATATCATATTTATTAACGGATTATTAATCACGAATAAGAATTTATAGGTAAATTCAGCATTATCTATGGATATACCTACATATATGAATTTATATAAATTCAGTATTATCTACGATATATTACTCACAGATATGAATTCATAAGTAAATTTAGCATTACCTACAAATTATTACTAGTAGACCTCTATTTGTAAGTAAATTTTACATTATCCACAAATTTTACTCACAAAATAATATTCGTAAATAAATTCAATATTATTATTAATATAAATATTTTTAATAACATTATTATTAATAATAATATTTTTTATTAACATTAATAATAATAATAATATTTTTATTAACATTAATAATAATAATAATATTTTTATTTATATTATTATTATTATAATATTACAAATCTTAATGATATTAATAATACTGATAATAAAATATTATCAAGAATATAAATATTATCAAGAATATAAATATTCTTAATTATTTTAATTAATATTAATTATAATATTATAATATAAATAATTATAATTAATAATCATAACTAATATTCATAATTAATAATTATAAACAATAAAAAAAGATAAAAAGAATAATAAAAAAATTAAAGAAAAATACATAAGATTACTTTCGAATTTACCTAGAGACTAAACTTGGTAGGTATTATCTACAAACTCCAGTTGGTGGGTATTACCTATGGACCCAGTTGATAAGTAATACCTACACACGGAAGTTGGTGGCATTACCTACAAATTAGAATTAGTGGGTATTACCTATGAATTGAAGTTGGTGAATTTTATCTACAGACAAGAGTTGGTAGGTATGCATACTATTAACATTATAAAATTTATAATATTTATAATATTAATAACTTGTTTAGTGTGGTAGTTAAAGCTTTTTTGGTCTACAATTAGTCATGTTTGAAGTTAACTAATAAGGAATCAAAACCACCAAGCTTATTGCCTTCCTTCCCTCCTCACTAATACCTACACTTTGAACATGTTTACAACCTTTTCTAGACATAGTTCTAGGCATTGTACCTAGTCAAATATCTTCTGTTTTATCCATATCCAAACATTCAGTTGTGCCATACAAAAAAATTCTTTTGCATCTATACTACCTGGTTTAAAAATAATCTTATTCTTATGGTTCCATATCATCCATATAATCCTTACCCACACCCCTTTCCACTCTATTTTATTTTTCGTTCAAGTCCATAAGGTGAAATTGTTGGAAGTATTCAATTAGATGTTCATGATGTACATACTTCAATCATACCCACTTATCACATATAACTGGAACTCTATATTACAACTTATAAACAAAAGACATACATATTCATGTTCAAGTTGACACAACTCACACACTAGGTTTGGTAACACTACTCTCCTATAAGTGAGATTGTAGTGGGTATTCTATCCTTGAACACTCTCATACCACATGTTGTGCTGTTGGGGAGACTCTTAGCTCCCAAAAAAGTGTATACCAACTATCCATATTCTCCCTTTCCTAAACTAACAATGTACTGTAGGTGAACATTGCCGATAAAAAAAATTGTATGTGAACATCTCCCCCTATTCCCACTTGTCTACATCTTCATTATTGAGGTCTAAGGGTCGCAATATCATACTTAACTCAGCTTCTTGCAAAGCTTCCCACACATACCTATTACATCTCCAAGTTAACTTCCACTACCTGATCACACCAACCCCCAACCTCTTCAATTGTTTTCTCGTTATCGTCAAATATTCCATAAAGAATGGGAAAGTTATTTTTCAGTAGTAACTTTGTTAACCATACATCCTCCCAAAATTTATCCCTATTATATCTACCTATTTTCCATATGACCTTCCAGTTGAACCAATTATCCTCCTAGTACTCCACACACCTTCCTCAAGTCTCTCCGCCAGATTGATTCCTCTCCAACACTTACCCTCTCATCTGGATTTCTCCATGACCCATACTTAGAGTGCAATACCTCTATTTACAAGCCTTGGTTTTCCATCCCCAACCTCCAATTCTATTTGGCTAAGAGAGCTATATTGAATTTCATTATATCCTTAATTCTCAGTCCTCCTTGGTCATCATTACCGTATGAGTTTGGATTTTTTATTATTTTTAAATTTAATTTTTCTTTTAATCATTATATTAAAGGTTAAAAATTTAATATTCCAAAAATTCAATGTGATTCCAAATTTGTTTAAAAAATTCAATTTGGTTCCAACTTTTTTTTGAAAAGTTCAATGTGATTCCAATTTTTTAAAACAATTCAATATGATGATCCCAACTTTTTTAAAAATGATTCAATATGATAACAACACATATAATTCAATATGAATGACACAATCATTAACGTAAATCAATTTTAATAAAAACAATCTAAAATACTAAAAAAAATTGGGACCACATTAAATATTTTAAAATCTATGAGATTAAATCATTTTTTACCCTTATAAAAAAAATGAAATCATATGTTAGAATAATATGGAATCCATTCTGCGGATACTTCTTAAAAGACTTAATATATAGAATAATAAATAGACTAAAAGAGTAATTAAACTTTTTTTTAATAGACTTTTAATGTCTGGATCGTAGAACTAGTGGGTTAAATGAGTTTCACATACAGACCTTTTAAGTTACTGAAGTCTATATTACCCAAGTCTAATTTAATACAAAAATTAATCTTTTTTATTTCATTTAATGCTTATTGTATAATAGATTGACTAAATTATCACTATGCAAATTGATACTATAAAAAATGTTAATATCTTATGTGTGCGGGCTGATACGTTTAATTCTTAGATTTTCAGCTGATGCAAAAATTAAAATTCGTTTCAAATATAATCTTTAGCACGAATTTTGACATTACAGATTTATGTAGATATAAGTTTCGACATTTAATCAAACGATATTAACCAAATCAAAGGCTTTGAGCTTCATATGAAATTTGATTTACTAGTTTTTAATGAAATGGTTATACATTGTATATCCAAAATAAAAGTATTATATTTTTCAAAACAAATTATTAATAGGTATAGATTATTAAGTATAGCTTTTCTTAGATTTTTTATATATAAAATTTGGTCTACTCACACTACAAGAAAATCATGAAATAGAAACAAATTTTAGAGACTAAAAATAATTAGTACTATAATGATTAAATCAGAAACCATTTTAGAGACTAATTTTTTTTTCTTTCTAAATTACTTTCTATTATTGTTAAATGATTTTTAAATTGGTATCTAATTAACAACCAAGGTTTTTGTTACCAAATTTAGATCTAAATAATTGGTAGTTAAAACCTTGGTAGCTAATTAGATACCAATTTAGAAACTATTTAACAATAATAGAAACTAATTTAGAAATATTTTTTTTTAGTTTTTAAAATAGTCTATAATTTAGTTATTATAACAACTAATTATTATTTTTTTCTAAATTTAGTTTCTATTTCATGATTTTTCTTATTTACTTGTATTTTTTTTCATATATTAATAGATGATATGATTGTTAAAATTCGAGAGTGAGCCTAGTTTTATAATATATCTAATATAATAATTTTTTATAAAAAACATTATATTTTGTAAATTAAATAAATGACATTAGATTTTATGTTCATGAGTGAATGAAAAGAACAATATAAACCAAGTGATGCAAAATGACCTTGTTATGCCTACACATTTACTAGACTTTGAGGTTCCATCATATATATCCCTATCTTGTGTCTCAATCATTGAAACTTTCGTTTTTCTTTTCCATGTAAAGTTGAATAAAATTATCCTCTGTAGCCGCTTTTGCTACAGTGTTCTCACTCTTTTTTTAGCTTTCAATATTTTTCAGAATCATGGTTACTTAATTTTCCCATATACCATAATATCCAAACTAGAAAAAGAAAAATCTAGATTTCTATATATAGTAGCATGAACAAAAAAATGTTCATCTCCAATATCATAATGAGACCGACAAATCCCAGAGAGTAATCTCAGAGAGGTCAACCACCTCAAAAAGAAGGTCTTCAGTGGTCCATTACCAAACTAACTCATACACTTCAACTCTATTCAATCATTATATGTTATTTCATTTTCTTATGTTTTTCATCATTAAATCATATATTAAATATCATTTTTCTATCTTTAAGATCTTATATATACATTTTTTTTATAATATTCTATAAATATAAAATATCCATCAATTTTTTGATAAATTCATTTTTATTGTTGAGAAATTTAGTTAGTCACCATTGTAATAAACTTATTTCTCTCAATTAGGTTTTATTTTATTTATAAGACTCAAATTTGAGACTTCTCTTAATCAGAATTACTATAATATCACTCCAACCAATAATTTATTATAAAATATTATATACACATATATAACTGCTAATGGGTATCATTGAATAATCACATGACATGTTCTATCAAGTAATTAATAAAATGCATAACATGGTACTCGAAGTGATACATATATGGTATAAAAATATATATTTTTATTTGATTTAATACTTTTACATTTCGAGATAATTAAACTTGATATAATCAAATTAATAGTTTAAAATTTATTCTAAGTAATATATATATATATATATATATATATATAAAATTGATAGTCCAACCAATTATTAAACGATGGGACGTTGATAGAAACCTTAGTTATATTTAGAACAATAATAGAGAGAAGAAGTTTTAATATGCATGGACGGAGAGATAACGCCAATGATAGAGACCCACCACATTCAACAAACGGCGTCTTTTGTGGAAAACAATGTCTCTCTTTCTAATAAGAAAAAAAAATCATTTACCCTATTTTTTTTTAAATGTTAAAATTTATGGGGGTATATGTATTAACATACTTCTTTTTCTACTGAAAATAATATAATATTTAATTATCAAAAGACTATTTTTCTTTCAAAAATTGTAATTTATTTTGGTTTATTCAGCATACATTCTTTCATATAAACCGTATCAATATATGAAAATTGGATATTTTATTGCAAACTTAAGACGTGGATACGAGTTAATTATATCACACCATATTCATTGCTATAGCAACAATTGGCATTTTTTACTTCTATTTTGAAATTAATTTAAAATGTGACTGTATTACTCTAGAAAGTCGAGTTCAAAACTTGTTGTAGCCTTGATTTTTTTTAAAAAAAAATAAGGATTGTAAATACAAATCCTTTCATATATATATATATATAAAATTTACTTAGACAAATCTTTTTTTGTCGATAATCTCATACCAATCAATCGAATATTGATTAATATGTAATCGATCGAACACTACATGAAGGCTATTCTGCTTAGAAATGAAATAGTCTAAATGTTCCTAGAAATTTTTGCTTCCATTGGACCATTTGTATCTATATGCATTAGGATCCCAATTCATAGATCTCTCCGTTTGAGAAATCAAAATAAGAGGATCGAACCATTTCTTCTGACTCTTTTTTAAATTTGAGAAATGTTGGTTGATCTTGTATTTCATTCTAATTCGATTAAACAAAGTTAGAAAGAAAAGTAATGCACCTAATAATATTGATGATCGTAGAGATGAGATAGAGGATCTTAACTTGTAGGTAATAAAGTGAATCTTGACTTGTGGGTTGATTTGTCAGTCCGATTTAACTCATTTCGTGGATCGATATGTTAACGTGATTTGATTTGTCTCATCTAATATGTTAACTTATGTTTTTTAAATTAAAATAAAAAATTATTCAAAAATTAATTTTTTGAATTACATTATTTAAAATAATGTAAATATACAACAATATTGTACTTAAATTATTAACATTTACAAATTAAATTTTAATTATAACAGAATAATTTAAGTTGTAGAAATAACTATCATTTTAACTTATCTAATGATAGACATTAATTAATCAAATAAGACCTTAAAATATATAACATATTTTAAAAATACAAAATAAAAAAAAATTAGAAAAGTTGGCTAAATGAGTTAAGATTTTTAATCCAATTTATTTGGTGAATTAGTTGATCTCGTCCTCTTTTTGGTATGCGAACTGTTTCAAAACGAATTCAAACCCCTATAAAAAAAACTATAAAGATAAGGGTATGGAAAATGAATATTAAATGTACATTGGTTCAATTTTTTAAGATTTACATTACAAGAAAATCATTAAATAGAAACCAATTTAGAGATAAAGACAATTAGTTGTTATATTGACTAAATTAGATACTATTTTAGAGGGTAGAATATGATTTGCAACAATAGCTTGTTTGTGTGGTAGGTTGTTTGGTGTTATGTATAAAGGATTAAAGCTGATAAGAAAAAAGATACTATTTTCGAGACTAAAAAAAACTATTGGTATCTAAATTAGTTTCTGTTATTGATAAATAATTCATCTTAAAATCATTTCCAAAATTTTGGCTGATAAATTGGTTACTATTTCTTCTAAGATCATCTTTTCCGATTAGTATGGGTTTGTGCAGGGCAGACATATTCAAGATTGTATTCATGTTACCTTTTAAGAAATAAATATGTTGTCTAAGAGAGTTAAGGAGGGGGACATATATTTTAAGATTGATATTCAAAACAATTTTAATGCGCTTAATTGGCATTTTTTGTAATTGGTTTTTGAAGCAGTTTAGTTTTCATGAAACCTTCTCTAAATGGATCCATGTTATTCTTTCCTTAGTTATGTTATATATCAAAATAAATGGTAATATGGTTGTGTTTTTTCCTTATAGGGAGAGGTGTTTGTCAAGGATACCCTCTCTCCCTTTTTTTGTTTTGTCTTGTTGAAGAATGTTGAACAAGATGCTTTGATGTCTCCAAATGTATGTGGAAAGCTTGAAGACCATGCTGATGTGTGTGTGTTGTCTACTAGTTTTAACTTGTTAATTCACTTCTTGAAATGATCCAAGCTCATTTGATTTTATTTCTTTTGAAAGAAGTGTTTTCTTAGAAGTTGAGAAATTTTTATTCAGTTGTTTTTCAAATCAACCAGTTGAAAAAGCTACTACTCAAGGATTTGAGACTAAGGCAAGGTTTTCAACCTGTTGAATTGTCAAAACAACTTGTTGTTTGACACTTAATGATTTTCAAAATGATTTGGAAAAACTATGCTTATTTTGTCTTTGTTGTCAAACAGAAACAACTGGTTATTTTTGATAAAAAAAACTGGTTGTTTTTATGAAAACTTTAACAGAAAAATTATTTCAATCGATTTTTTTAGAAAACAACTTGTTCTTTTTATAACAAAGTTTTGTTAAGTGGTTTGAACTGGTTTTAAATGATTTGAACTACTTTTGGTTTTTGATCTAAAATCTTTTAGCAGTTGATTGAGTTTATATAAAGACTGTTTGATATTCTTTTCAAGAAAACAAGAAAAAGAGATTACTTAAAACATTTTTCAAGAATTTAAGAGCCTTGGATCATCTTAAGTGCGTGAAATAAGATTGTGTTTTGTATACTTCTGAACTATAACTTTGTAATACCTAGGTTATTATATTCTCTTCTCCTTGAACTTTATATTTTTGTGTGTTCTTGTATAAGGCAGTTTCAGAAAAGTGTTTTAGAAAACTGTGGTATTGCCAAAGAGTGGTATGTGTTCTTGAGGGGTTCAAAATCATCACTCTTGGTGTATGTTTCGTAATCTAGATTTGATTACAAAGTGAATTCTCAGTGGTTAGCCGAGGATTGGATGTAGCTCTTGGTTAAGAGTGAATCAGTATAAACCTCTTGTGTAATTCTCTCTACCTCTACTTTTATAAATTGTTTTAACTTGGTTTCATATTCTGCTGGTATAAACAACTTGTTGTTTCGAGAAAACAATATATTGATTTTCTTTAAATAACCTTAAACAAAAAATTTATTGAGTTGAACAGAAAATCAATTGGTTGATTTTTTAGAACTTTTCACTCTATTTCCAATCTTTTCGAAAATCTTGTGAAAACAATTCACCCCCTTTTGTTTAGGCCACTAATTCTAACAAAGAAGTCCTAAGTAGAGGGATCTCTCGCCTTATATCCTACAAAAAGATGCTTTCCATGGCTAGTCCAAATGGTTTTGAGTTTCATTCTCATGTTCTTTATGTCGATTATATTCTTCTTTTTTGGAGGGTCGACTCTAGGAATTTAACTAATATGATGATCTTCTTACATTCTTATGGTATTTCTTCTGGTCAATACATCAGCTAAAAGCAATTTTTTCTTTGTTGATGATCTTGTTAGCTTTGTTAGAAAAGTTAAGTTTATTCTTAAGTGTAGCTATGGGATTATACCTTTTATCTATCTTGGTGTCCCTATTTTTTTGGGTGCTCCTAAAACCTTGTTCCTTCAGCCACTAACAGATAAATTCATAATTAAATTGGCGTTATGGAAAGGTAAAACTCTAAGTATGATAGGTAGAATTCAGCTTGTTAATACTATTATTACTGGATTTCTCTCCTTTAGCTTCCATATTTATAAATGTCCTGTTAGTTTGCTTAAACAAATTGATTAGTGGCTCAAAAATTTCATTTTGACTCGACATATTTTTAAGCAAGGTTTTGTCACTGTGAATTGGGTTAGCATTTATTCTCCTAGGCCGAAAGCTAGTATTCATGTTACTAATTTTCAGGTTGAAAATAAGGTCTATCTTCTAAAGTTGGCTTGGGATTTCACTTACAACCAGAAACCTTAGTCTCTTCTTATACAAGTGAGGTTTTTGAAGAATAAATTTGAGAAGATTCTTAGTTTTAGATCCTCTTCCATATGGCTAGGTATCAAAGATTTATATGATATGGTCCTTCAAAATACTTCATGGACCGTTGGCATAGGGGATAATGTTAATTTATGAATGATCGTTGGTTTTCTCCTATATGTTTATCCTTAATTGCACATGTTCTTATTCTAATAGGCTTAAGCTTTTTTCTATGATCTCGAAGGCTTGGAATGGGAGTTATGGATCTCTTCCCTCCTCTTTGTCTGCTATGCTTGAGTATTCGAGTTTGAAGAATATTGTTATTTTTCAGGAGAAGAATGTTCCTAATTGGATGCCTATGCATTTTGGAATTCTAAATCAAAAGTCTGATAACCTTTATTTCTCCCATCTTGAAAACATTTGTGATTAGGGTAATATTATTTGGTCTTCTTCCATTCTCCCTGCTAAAACCTTGATTTTATGGAAACTCATTCATAATAGGTTATCAAACTCATATGGAGTTTATCAACATAATGAGTTTATCACTAAAGATTAAAAATCATTAATGAGTTTATCAACATAAATCACTAATTAAAAATCAACAATCAACTTAAAGATTAGTGACAAATAAATGTTAGCTTAATCATTGCTAAAACTCATGATTCTAGGCTATGTGAGACACAAATCCAATATCATTATAATTAATTATTATTGAGTTTTACATGTTAACACCAACTTTTAAGTTCACCTATTTTGTAATAATTTTTGTAAAGAGACTCAACTTTTTTATGTTAATAAAATATAACTTCTCCGATTATGATTTTGAGAAAGTTTCACTTATTGGTTAAAATTTGAATTAAAAATTGATAATTAAAGTTTTAAAATATAAAAAATTTATAAATAAAAAATTGAATTGAATCAATTATAAAAATATTGCATCCCATAGGTTCTTTGAAATAGCATTCCCGCTTTTTCTAGTTTTAAAATAGATATTCATGTTATTTACATGCTCAATGAATATGATATAACACTCTTTAAAATTGCAAAACAAAATTGTTTTCAAAGATGTGTAATATACTTCTCAAGTCTCTTTTATAAATGTTTCAACAAAAATATTCATCTAAATTATCATAATTATTATGTAATTCATATTATTTGGATAAGATAAAAAACTATTTAATCAATTATTTACTTATAATAATTTGTTATCGATAAACCTACTACTTTCATTACAAGATCATTTGAAAACATAACAATTTTAATATTTTTTCAAAAAAATATATAAATCATTATTAGGTAATAAAACTATGAAGGTTGATGTAGATATCTATTTTAATATATTATTTACGCTCATTCATGTCACTTAAGAAAAATAATCAAACAACCTACATTATTCATTACTCTTAATAAGGTTATCAACAAAACAAACTAAACAAATCTTCATTATTAATATGTTGAAATCATAATTTGAATGACTAAACATATCTTTCAACTTATGTTTTTTATTAAGGTAAATACTCAAACAATCTCTAGCAATAAATCATTCTTGGAATTGGGAATTTAGATTGTAAGATACTTATAAAATAACAAATCTTCTCCCTTAACAACTTAAATGGAAACATACACAATTATCACCGTAGCTACAACTTGTCTACATGCATCAACATCAAAACTATGCATACAAAAAAAGTGTGAGTATTGTGATCTTCATTCCTTATCAAAAACCTCTCCTACACCTTCATTTTCTTATCAGCAAAAGAAAGAATGAAATAAATAGGTGAGATTTTAGGGATGCCCCAAACCTATTACAATGAAGCAAGTTATGTATATGCATAACCCCAAAAAATTAGAAAACCATCAAAACATGTATACATCAAATCTGCATACATCAAAACCTAGCCTATTAGCCATCACACAACCATGTGTACATTATTCTCCCCTCACACCTTTACAATTAAAGATTGTCACAACCACAATTGTCAATATTACACAAAAACAAACTAAAAACCATTACACAAAAAAATGACTTCAATTCAATCTATCCAAATCCAACAAAAAGAACCTTCCTTTTGCTCAAGAGCTAAGCAACAACTTTGAAACTAAGATGTGTATTGTTGTTGATAGAAAGAAAAATCTTGCAATGTTTACCCTGGCCTGCATAACCTCTATATTTTCCTTTTCCATCTATCAACACATAAAGAAAACTTATTTGGATCGAGTACAAGTCAAATACATAGCATAGCATAATTCAAAAATATGTCCCAAACAGCTTGGACCAACAAAACCAATCTAAATTACCTTAAGGCTGTTAAGCAAATGTAAGGACTCAACAACCAATCAGGAAATGAAAAATTAAATGATGGTATTTTATATGTCAATCAAGTCCAAGTCTTTAATTAGGCCAAATAAAAAATTCCTCCACATTCACCTTCCCTTGTTAAAAAATGACTCTCATTCTATGATCCCATATACCCTAAATTACTGCAACCCATAACCCCTTTCATACCAGATTTTGTTTATGCATGAAAGATATGAAATAGTTCAAAATGGCATTTGAGAGTAGCTTGTTGTACAAAGGTTACACTTAACCAATTTCAGCATTTATTCTATACACTTCCTGCAATGTTACATCCAAGGAACAAATGTTGGACAAATTCCTCATGCTCCTAACATAGGGGACAAATTGTAGTATTTATAATGACTCCTCTTCTGACCAGATTCACCCTAGTTGGGATTTTACCTAATAAACTCTCCACACAAGAACTTGATCACTAGGTAGAGCCTTTAGAGACCAAAATGATTTAAAGATAAGACCGTTATCACGCCTAGAGTGGTTATGTTGAATCTTATATGCAGATCTAACAAAAAATACCCCATTTTGTTCAACAACCTACATCCTAGTATCAAGTGTTATGCTATTCATCTATACATTATTTACTACATTATAAATTCCCTTTCTTGGTCAATTACCCATTGAAACCTATTTCTTCTCCAAACTAAACATCATTGCCATGGAAGTCCACATTCCATCCTTACACATTGATATGCCATGATTTGATGAAATAGAATATAGCTTAGGAAATAATAGCATTAGTTTGTATTCATCCACCCACTTATCCTTCCAAAACACTACAAGAAAATCATTAAATAGAAATTAATTTCAAAGATAGAAAATAATTAGTCACTATATTAACTAAATTATATATTATTTTAAAGATTAAAAAAACTATTGATATCTAAATTAGTTTCTACTATTAATAAATAGTCTGTCAACCCGGCATATGACAAAGTGGATTATTGTTTCCAGTCCACATAACCTTGGCAAGCCAATAATGAGTTGGGCCAAAACGGATTCGACTGACCCATTTTGTCACCCCTAATTTATATATTGGACCTAATTTATGTATTGAATTGAAATAGACTTTTTTTGTTAAGTTTAGGCATTTAAGTATATATTTTGTTTAAGTTTAGGTACTGAAATAGATATAAGTTTTTATTTTAAGCTTAATTAGTCGTTTTATCTGTATAATATATATAAAAAATCTTTTTAATTCTTATAACTAAATTTTAACCTAGTATGAATATAAAGACCGAAAATATATGTTTTTGACCGTAAAATTAAAAGGGAAAAAAACACAACTATAAAAACTAATTAAATAGTTAAACGTGGATTTTATATCTAAAGCATTAATTATATTCCCATGTTTACCTAAGTCTTCCCACATTTGTGGGACCCCATTATCTTTTTGCTTGCTTTCTCCATCAGCCACTTTTTTGAAGCACGACCAAGCCCCGTCCAAATTAACTGAAACTACTTCTTCAAACCTTCCACCGTCCTTCATTTCACCAACACCAAACATATTGCATTGCGGCTACCTACGAAACAACACTTTATTTTTATTATTCTCTCATCATTCTCACCGTTTTCTCCAACCCTATTATGCAGCATCTGCTCCTAACTCTGCAAAGGAAACAACCTTAATTAGTGTAAAGGTGTGCATTTACACTAATGTCAAGAAACCTCTATGTCTTAAGTCAGCAACATAGACCACTATTGACGGGGACCTCAAATACCTACGACGATAATATTGTCGGAGTGCCACCGTCCACAGACCATGCGAAGAAAATCTCAAACACAGATATCTTCTTTTCAGTTCTTTCTCCAAATGTCTATTTTGATACTGATATATGATTAAAATCCTTTGACTTATGATACATTTTTTTGATCAGCATGACTTATGATACATAGAAAATGAAATGAGCACCATGCCCTAGACGAAACCTTGAATCACACAATGCAGAAATGGCAACCCACACCAGAAGGAACACCGGAATGGTAGTCTCACATCGTTGGATTTCAAACTGCTTTCACTTTTAGTAACTAGTTTTGGTGGATTCTTTTAACAATTACAATCTTTTTTTTTTTATGTAAAAGATTTTAATACATGCATAATTGTGAACTATAACATCTCAAATAGTTTTCAGACTTCATATATAATCCATGAAACATATTAAAATTTATTAAAAAAATAAAATACTAACGTAAGAAGTAGTTTTCTAAAATGAAAGTTCTTATTCCTAAAAAGTTATCTTTCATACAAATAGGCATCAAATCGTACCAACAAAAAAAATCCTACTAAAGATTGCTTGATTTGTAATATTATGTATACATTATTTTCTTCTCTAAAAATGTCAAATACGTACGAACAAATTGTAAGAGAATTTTCATGAAATAATACCAACTATAGAAAAAGGTTGTTAGACAGGCATAAAATAACCTTTTAACAAATGTTTTTCACATCTTTTGATTTTTCATGTTCAATATCATTTTTTATTAACAAATAATGAATAAATATGTAACATT
Source organism: Phaseolus vulgaris (assembly GCF_000499845.2). Classification (NCBI taxonomy): domain Eukaryota; kingdom Viridiplantae; phylum Streptophyta; class Magnoliopsida; order Fabales; family Fabaceae; genus Phaseolus; species Phaseolus vulgaris. Next base: position 3,823,142 of record NC_023759.2, read on the forward strand.
GGAGGAGTACTTCAATTGTATTAAACAGAAGAGGTCCAACAAAGAAGATCTGCAACCTAATCTACAAGATCCAAAAAAACTACATACTCTTGTGTCCCAAAACCAACATCATTAAAAAGTTCATTCAAAACCCTGCTCAGCGGATAAACACATAAAAAACTAGTTGATAAGAAGTAAGTCATATTTCATATATACTTAGATGTCCTGCAACCTTATACAGAGTATATATATTTCGGAGTACAAAAAACACAATCTACAAAATACATGTAAACAATATTCAATCATATTAAAACCACTAATATGTTTAAACTCCTAAAAAAACCTCCTCTAAAACACAACTTCTACTTAGCCTGTTCAATATCATTGTTATAACACTGACATCTCATTAATAAGTACAAAATGCACTAACACACTTCCCTATATATACAAAATGCCTCCTTCTCACGGTGACTCTCACCATCAGTGTCACTAATTTTTCTTCAAACACGACGTTGAGAGGTAAGCTTCCATCATCGTAGTTTCACTCATGTTCAAATTTAATGAAATCTGTGAATTATATGCATTGTAATCTTGATTACTTATTTATTGATAGGGATTATATCGAGGGATGTTAGATCTATAGTGTTGATCGAAATAATCTATTACTCTATCAATCTAATACGAAAAGAGTAGAAAAGATATTTTCGTACAACCACACCACCATAGGTTATGCATCATATAATAGTTTTCATTGCAACAAATAAATGACCCTTAACATTGACCATAAAATAAAATTAGCAATGAATGGGATTCAAAACCAGATCCCTTCAGTGACCAAAGAAAATTTAACCACTACATCAAACAAATTCTATAGTTTATTAAGATTTTTATTATACTTATTATTATTATTATTAATATTAATAATATTAACAATAGAAACAATATTAACAATATTAACAATATTAAAAATATTAACAATATTAATATTAATAATATGAATATAATATTAATAATATTAATAATATGAATATAATTTATATTATTATTGTTATTATTAATAATATTAATAATATGAATATAATATTAATAATATGAATATAATATTAATAATATGAATATAATATTAATAATATGAATATAATTTATTTTATTATTATTATTAACATAATTATTATTAATAATAATATGTATAAATTATATTAATAATAATAAGTATAATAAAAATGATAATATGATATAAGAACTTGCTTGGTCTAGTGGTCAATTCTTTCTTGGTAGTGAAAGGACTTGAGTTTGAGTCTTTCTTGCTGGGAGATTGCTTCCAACATTAATAATAATGAAAATTTTAAAAATAATTTTTTTTGCATTAGATACGAATTTTTGTCCATATGTAAACCTGTTTTTCATACAGATTTTGGTTGTATGTAATTCCAATTTTTCTTGTAGTGAAACTAAAATTGAATCCTCAAATCCTAAAGAAATTAAATCTACTTTTACTAAAATGACAACAAGACATTAAATGAGATGGATTAAGCTTATAATTTTTTTTTTTATAGTTTTACTTTATTTGTTTACATATTTGTAAATTATTGAAATGATTTTAAATGAAAATTTTAAAATTAATTACCTTATGCATATCTTTCTATATTTATCATACAATTATTTATTTAATTTATTTACTTTCTTTACTTTATTTTCTTTAACTTATTTCATCAGGTTTTTGTAAATTATTATAATTCATTGAAACCATATTTTTTATATTTCTTTTATTCATTAGTTTCATCATCTTTGTAAGTCTCATATTGATGCTAAGTAACCTTATGAAAAATATCAATCACATTCCATCAATAATGCAAAAGAAGTCTTTTACATCTATTATTTAGGGTTTTATTTTACATCGGTTAACAATTCGACATGAATGTGGGTGACATAAATTTACATCGAATCAAATCTATAATGTAAGAACTTCCATTTTACGTTGGACCAAAACATTGTCTAATGTAAAGTTGTAATAAAAAAATAAGTTAAAAGGATCCAAAATTCATGTTGAACAATGCATGGTCCAATGTAAATTTTGGATGTTTTTTTAAATAATATTGGTTTTGGCTCCAAACAAAAACGTAAAATATAAAATATTTCTAATAACAATAAATAAACATTTCAACTAAAAAATTTATATAAAATCATGTTATTTAACTTAAAACATTTATCAACAACAATAAAAAAATAAGTTAAAAGGATCCAAAATTCATGTTGAACAATGCATGGTCCAATGTAAATTTTTGATGTTTTTTTAAATAATATTGGTTTTGGCTCCAAAAACGTAAAATATAAAATATTTCTAATAACAATAAATAAACATTTCAACTAAAAAATTTATATAAAATCATGTTATTTAACTTAAAACATTTATCAACAACAAAATAAAACTATAATAATTCATTGTTCTCTTAGCTTTTGAATGTCATCATGGAACAATGAAGATTGATCAATAAAGACCTGAAACATATCATCCACATGATTATAAAGATAAAATACAAATTATTTTATGTTTAGATATGTTACCTCTGTCAAAGAGTCAATGATATCTATCCAAATAATGACTTTCATCTAATATATCACGTAATAGCCACATTCAAACGTAGTTGTCAACATTTTCCATAGTCAAAAGATCACCACAAAAGCTAGCTAAATATTATTCAAAAAAGTTCATAGTGATTCTGAGAGAGAAGTTGATAAATATTTTATAATATGAAATTGTATTATCTTGAATTTGTGTCCATTGGTCGCTAATTGTGTCCCCATCCCTCATAATATTTTTTTTATTAAATGCTTACTTTGACTGGCCATTTAATGAAAATACTTTTTGTTATTGTCACCATACTGCAAGTAGTTAATCCTAGAATTTTAGTGCCAAAACAATTCTTCATGATCCAAAGCTTGATTTAATTGTCATTTAAGGTTAAACTCTTGTTGTATTTGTGAACCCTAGGTTGAATATAACCAACTCATATGTCCGATGAATGATGGTTTGAGTCAAGAAATTTTTGCAAACACACAAAAAATTAGGTAACAAATTCATTAATTTTAGCATTTTCAACTTTTGTTTCCCAAAAAAGAGTATTAGATGCTTGGTGGAAGTTTTTAAAGATCCATCCATAGTTCAACTAAAATGATAACATCGAGTCCATATAGCAATTGAAATACATTTTGAGAATTGGAATTATCTATAGTCCTTGGCATTTCAAAATGGTATTTTAAGCTTTGTCAAGGTAGATTTTGGATCTTTACAAAGGGTCATACTATTAGGTTGTGACCAAGTCTTACGTTGTCTCAACTTTTCTTTTAAACTTGATGAACACCTTTTGAAAAGTAAAACTATCTTGAGAAGTTTCATTTGTAGCATTTATTGGTGAATCAACATGCAAATCTTTATAATCATCTTCAATCATATCCCTAAAAATCTCGATACCTCATTCATATATTTATGTATTACACCATTTAGTTAAGGTTGATTATCTTGTCCATGAACATCATCAACTTTATTTGTATAGGTTCATACACAATTTTAGTTAAATATTGGTGAAACAAAATTGGATAAAAGAAAGTATTGTATATTATCATAATAGAATGCTTCACAATCACAATAAACTCACATTATACAAAATTAAACCCAAAAGCTATTTTTTTTTAAAACAAAAAAGTGTTCACATATATTCAAAAATATAATAAACTAATCATTTTCTCATATGTTACGAGAAGTAATTTATTTTAATTTAGAAAGACAATAAATGATAGCAAAAAATTCATAGGAAGAAACTTCTTAGATTCTAATACTTTTCTTTCATATATTTCTTCAATACTTAAGTCATCATCATAATTATCATGATTGTCTTTAGCTCCATCCTCATCATTATTATCCTCATCATTTTCATCGTCATCGTTATCATTATAATAATCATTATCTTTATTGTCATTTTCATATTTTTCTTCTTCTTAATGTTCTTGTTAAAAAGCATATGTGAGCTTGTAAAGTTTGATCTCTTGTTTCATTGTCCATTTTTCCAAAAAACATTTAGCTTTCCTCCAATAAAGTTTGATCTTATAAAGTTTGATCTCTTTAAACGGATTCTCCTCCAAACCATTTAACTTTCCTCTCCTTATCCTTTTATTTTCTTCCTCAAGGTGAATGCTTTTAACATTACTTTGTTGATTTTACTTCCTTAGAACTTCAAATGGATTCAACACAAATTTATAATATTTTGCTACTTTGTATACAATTTTGCATTGCCTCAAAAAAGAGAACTAACTGTCATTACTAATTTTGCATTGCCTAAAAAAAGTTCTTTTATTTCAAATCATTAAGAACCTTATTCTCCTTCAATGAGTTCCTCTAGCTCTACCTCTATAAATTGCATGTCAAGACTTATCTTAAAGTCCATATTCAAAGTGGAATAATTTCAGTAATCTATCATGCTTACAAATACTTGGTATTTTTTCTTTCAAAGGAAAACTTTTATCTTTCATTTGCTCGATTATCATCTCGCTTCCAAATGGATCAAATATTTACACTTAATTTTTTCAAACACTAGAGAATTTTTTTTCCTTCCCACATACAATAGTTATGACTCAATTCAAGTGCAAATAGAACATCTGAAATATATTTTGTAGCTAAAGGAACACCAAAAGACACAACTCATTTACCTTCTACTACTACGTGTTTTTTGTTGCCTACAATGACTGTGGACATGCATGTCTTGTCTAGTTTTGAAATTGCTAGCATTATGAGTCATGTGGTTTGTGCATCCATTATCTATTAATCAAGCTTCTTAGCTCTTACTTGTTGAGTAGCAACTTGCAACAAAAGAGTTACTCCTTCATTTAGTGGTGGTGTTGGAAAATTTGAGTAGTTTGTCCTTATTGGCTTTGTCTGTTTTTACATACTTTCTCCATGTTCCTAAGTTGGTTACAAAATTTGTATTTGACATCTAGTTTGAATCGACAAAAATTTCCAATATATGAATTTTCTTTTTGTAATAGGAGTAAGGTTGAAAATCCTTCCACCTTTTACTTTTGTTGGTATTACAATCAAACTTCTCCTTTTTATCACCAACAAATTTTGTTTATTATTGGACTTCTTCCATACTTCCCTCTACTCTAAGAAATCAATGATTAGTGATTTATAGAGCATTCACAAGTTATATCACTATTAACATGGAGCAATATTTGTTCTCTTCTAAAGAGGAGATTTTTTTTAATCAAACCTCTCAAGAAGACAAACTAAGATTTTATCTAACATACTTTGATCACTTAATACTCCACCAAAAAACCTTATACATACGATCATTTTTAAAGTTGGTTAGTGAACTCGTTGAGAAATTCACTTTCTTAATTTTAAAGCCTTCTTTTATTTCATTTGATCACTCTCTTAAAACGTCTCCTTCAAATAATTTTAATCTTTCTTAACAATTTTTAGTATAGTAATCTTAATATATTATTCCATTTTATAATTGAGAATTTTGGTTTAATACTAATGAGATAGGAAGAATAAGATAAGAACTAAAGATTTTTCTGCGCAAAAGAGTTTATTGAAGAAACTTGACAGCCGATAATAATATTATTTTACTTTAAAATTTTATTATTTTTTTTATTAATTGAATATAATCTTTTATTCTTAAAAGGTGTTGTAAAGTAAAACAAACATTATTTTATCACAAGTATGTGTACGAGAATCCTATGAGGATAAAAGATAGGAGTAGTTGCAGGATATGAGATATGGGCTTCCTTTACTAACTTTTGGCTATTTCTTCCTGCACCTCCATATATTCTTCTCCCACCTCCATACATTTTCATATTTCCAAAAATACCCCTCTTTAATATTCCGAATTATGTAATCTGGAAGTCTTTTTTTATATTCATAATTAACTTCCGGATTACATAATCCGTAAGTCCTTTTTTAAATTCATAATTAACTTCCGGATTACATAATCCGAAAGTATTTTTTCAGATGCAAGATTAGTTTTTGAATTATGTAATCCGGAAGTCTTTTTCAGCTTATGGATTACATAATCCGGAAGTCTCTTTTAAATGCATGTATGGATTACATAATCCGGAAACTATTTTATGGGGGTGGCACAAGAAGGTTAAAAAGGTATTTTCATGTTGTGTATGGGGTGCCAGAACAACCTATGGAGGTGCAGAAAGAAACAGTCCTAACTTTTTAATTTCAACCCCTCACATCAGTAGTGTTTTGTATTTACTGTATCTCAATCTATTTTTTATATGCTTTTTATTATTTTGCTTTTCTTATTTTTTATTATAACACTAAAAAATTTATTAAATAATAATATACTAAAAATAATTAATAACTATATTAATTAAATTAAATATTAATTTTGAGACTAAAAAATTATTCATATATAAAGTGATTTCTATTATTAATAAAAATTTATCAAATAATTTTTAAATTTATATATAAATTAGCTATATAAGTTTTATTAACTACTATTTTAGATTCTAAATTGGTCTTTAAAAGATTAATAAAGACTAATTTAAAATATAAAATAGTAAATAGTTAAAACTTGGTAGTTGATGGTTAGATACCAATTTAGAAACTATTTTATAAATTTTTAATAATAATAGAAACTACTTTAGATCTTTAATTTAATTAAATAATAACTAATTATTTTAATCTTTAAAATTAATTTTTATTTAATAATTTTCTTGTAATGTAATAAATAGATTAATTTCACATAAATAATTTACTTTTTTTTACTTTAAACGTATGACTTTTATCATGAGTATTATTTTTCATTGATTCGTTTGCATTAGATTCTTTATTTTCAAGAAATTTAAAATAAACATATGATTTGTTCGAATTGATTTTTTTTTAAAGTTTTCTTAAAATTAAGAAAAGTTTGCTAAATTTTCTATATTAATGTTAGAGCATTTGTAATTGTACCTAATAGATACAATTAAGACAACTGACCAAAGCCAATATGTGTATCTATAGTAAAAACCCATAGACTAATCAAGTTTTAATTATATACTTTTCAATTCACTTTTCAAATTTGACAACTCTCTTGTTCTTTTATTTTCTCTTTTCTTTCTTTGTTTTTTCATATTTTGTTGTGCTTCTTCTTCTTTTTCTTTTTTTGGTACTACTGATTATGAAGGCTGGTTACTGTAAAAAAATCGTTGACAATTCCTAATAGAATTATTGTAAAAAAAGAACTAAAAAAATCGTTGCCAATTCATTTTAGAAAATGGTTTTAAAATTTTGTCTATTGGAAAATTGTTTACACTATGCTAATGATACACAACATTGTTCTCTATTGTTATCAAAATCTTAAAAAAAATTGTTACACAAATTGAGGTGTTACACAAAATTGTATGGTCTTCTTAGAAATGTTGCTTTTAAGTGGTTGGACTTGTATATGAACTAGGATTTCCCTGTTGGCAGTTTCATCCTGTACCTCTACAATTTTCTTCCTGCACCCGCACAATTTTATAAATCCTGAAACTGACTTCCACCTGTTATTTGAATTCAGGATCTGAGAGTGTGCTATGAATTCATCAATCCGGAAGTGAATCATGTTGCTTTCCAGATGAGGAGGTGTTCTTGAAGTAAAGTTTATATAAATTGTTGATTTCTGTATTGCTGAATCCGGAAGCCTAATTTCTATTACGGATTGGTGAATCTGGAATGATTTTTTTCAATTACGGATTTCTAAATCCAGAATGCATATTTTGAATTATAGATCGAAAGATGCGAAATGGTTTTTTCAGTTATGGATGTTCTACATTTTTTTATTTTGGATTAACACTGTCATTCATGTACTACCGGAAGCACCAATTCAGAAGATTACCGGACGTGCCAATCCAAAATTTTACCGGAAGCATCAACCCGAAAATTTATCGAATTTCATAATCCAAGATGGAAACAAATAACTGTACATTTTTATATAGGGACAGTTTTGTCTTTGCACAACCTTGTGGGGTGCAGGAAAACTACTGGAAGCACCAATTCAGAAGATTACCGGACGTGCCAATCCAAAATTTTACTGGAAGCATCAACCCGAAAATTTATCGAATTTCATAATCCAAGATGGAAACAAATAACTGTACAGTTTTATATAGGGACAGTTTTGTCTTTGCACAACCTTGTGGGGTGCAGGAAAAAAATGTAGAGGTGCAGGAAGAAACTGTCTTCTCTGTTCCTAGACACACCTCACCCATGGTTTGGGTCACAATAAGCCCAATTGTGGATTCGAATTCTAAGTCAAGAGAGGGCCTCTTCTCCCTGCACCTCCTCCATTAAGTTCTTATGCCCCCTAAAATTTTCTATTACAAAAATACTCTTCTGTAAAAAAGTTAAAATATATGAAATTTATGGTATAGTGTAGTTTATAAAAATAGAAAAGGAAAGAAGGTAAAAAAGATATGTAAAATTTTAAAAGTTAATTTATTTTTATTGAAAAAATAAAAAATTATTTTCAGATTTAGTATGAGATATTCTTCTCTTCTCTTGTATACAAACATTCTCACTTACATAATTCAATTGGATTAAATTTATCTTGAGTGAAAAATATTTTTAAGTTTCATCCGTATTTTTAAATACTAAAAGATAAGATAAATCATTTTATAAACATAATATTAGACTCTCGTATCAAATATTGAATCACTTAAATGTATGTGTTTAATTGATGAAATTTGAATTTCATAATTAAATTAGGTTAAGGAAAACTATTTTACTAAAGCTTAATCCTATTATATGGAAAAATTTAAAATCAATTTAAGTGATGATAATTGATGATTGGATATATTAAAATAATTAAATTATTTTAATTCATATTAAATTTATTACTAATTAGTTTGGGGTTTAGTTAATTCATATTAATTTTGTTCATGTAACCCCTTTCTATTTTTATTTATTTAGTTTGAATGTTCTTAAATCTTTATAGAACATATTTTTTCGTGGATAATATATAATTTTTTATAAGTAATTGGTTGTTGTTGGATTTATAAAATCAAAGACAAGTACGATGGGACTATAGGTCGGTATAGGTCACACTTTGTTGGTAAAAGTTACCTAAAATTGGAGGGTTTCGACTTCTTAGACACTTTTGTTCCTGTTGCTAAATATATCATCCTTTGTCTCCTGTTTGCTCTTGTTGGGACTAATAATGGGACTCTTAAAAAATTAGATGTCAATAATGACAATCTACTTGAAGAAATATAAATGCAACCTCCATTTATGGCCTTCATCAAGCTGAAAGGCAATGGTATGCAAAGTTATTCACTTTCTTAACTTCACATTATTATATTTTATCATCTTCTGATCATTCATTGACCTTAAAACATAATGACACTAATATCACTGTTTTTCTACTATATGTGGATGATATTGTGCTCACTGAAAACGATCATGCCAAGATCATTCATATCACAACATGTTGGACTAGCATTTCAAGATAAAGAATTTGGGGGACCTCACATATTTTTTAGGCCTTGAAGTAACACACAATAGTTCTGGAATACATCTTAGTCAAAGGAAGTATACTTTAGATCTTCTCCATGAAATGGGTATGCAAGATTGTGTACATATGCCTACACCAATGACTCATTCTTCCCTCCTTTTATCCAACGAGGTCATCAAACTCACTGAAGAGGAATCATCTACTTACCGCAAACTAATTGGGCACCTGATCTATCTCACCAACACAAGGACTAACATTGCCTTTAGTGTTAACAATCTTAGTTAGTTTGTCTCTGCTCCCACCAAGAATCATCAAACAACTGCATTTCGTATTTTAAGGTATCTCAAGAGTAATCCTAGTTCTAGTATTTTTCTTTATAGTAATAGTATTAATCAAATAAGAGCATATAGTGACTCGGATACTTGTCCTGAATCAAGGAACTTTGTACCTAATTTTTCATTTTTTCTGGGTGAGTCTCTTATCTCATGGAAATCCAAAAAGCAGCAGACTATTTTCAAAAGCTCTTTTGAAGCCGAGTATCAGACTCTTGCAACAACCACATGTGAACTTCACTGGCTCACATATATTCTTTAATATCTTGACATTCCCTACATTGCACCAACTACCTTATATAGTGACAATCAGTCAGTAATCCAGATTGCCTCTAATCAAGTTTTTACGAGAGAACAAAACACAATGAGATTGATTGTCACATTGTCAGAGAACAGCTCAATGCTAGTATTCTCAAATTACTTAATGTTTCTTCTTTTGTGCAAATAGCAAGCATCTTCACAAAACCCCATGTTCCATTTTCAAAGCTCTCAAATCCAAGTTGGAAATGAATAATATATATTCTTAGCTTGAGAGGGGTGTTAGTATTATTATTAGGCCTTTTACTTTTTGCAACCACTTTTGTATTGGGCTCTCTTTCTCTAAGTCCATTTTTTTTTCTTTTCTATTTTATATACACATTTTGTAATTCTTTTTCACAATACATAATTAAATAATATTCTCATAATAACTCTTCTTTTTGTATCGTTTTCTTCTCATTCATTCTAGAGTTTTTCACACTCAACTTCTTCTTTATCTTCACATCGAGGGTTTCTTTCTCATTTTCTTTCTTGCAGTAGTTTTTGATTTCTTGTTTTGAGCGATTATCCTATTAATAACACCCTCTCTCTTCTATATCCCAAACTCATTTTCCTTTCTTGTTTTCTTTTCTTTCTTCACCCCTTTTTCATTTTTTTTCTTAAGTTCAATTTGAATAATTATAAGGCAGTTATTTTATGTTTTTTTAAGATAAAGTTGACAAAATAATTGTTTTAATTTACATTAAAAGGACTAAAATAAACTATAGTCAAACGGAATCTAAGAACACAAAGTGATGAGATAAATAACCAAATATATAATTAAGTCAATATTTTATTGGAGCAATGTACTTCATTAACAAAGCGTTAGCTTTTTTTTCAATTTCTTTTTGGTTTTGATTTACTCTTTTTCATTACATGTAGTTTGTTTTTAAAATTGATTTTTTGAAGTGAAACTTTACGTGTAGTAATTGAAAGAAAACAGTTGATAAATGTTAAATTTAATCAAATTGTGAATCCAATCCAATTTGTGGGGAGTTTCAAAGGCTAAAAATCATAATTTTGATTGTTACGAAATTAATGGCAATATTTGTTCATTTTATTAATAAAGATATGTAAATAATAAATTAAATATATTAAATTAAAATATGGAAAAAAATTATATAATTATAATATTTAAGAAACTAAAAATGTAATTAAGTCAACGTGTCAAACAACACATTAATTGTCACGTTATCTTTTAGGTTCGTGTTAACAAAACTGAGTTTAATATATAATGGAATATCGCTGTAACCAAAGTTTCACAATTGTTGTAATAGAAAACTTTTTTCAAGATATAATAGAATACTTCTTTTTTAAAATAAAATATAGTAAAATACTTATAAAATTTGTACCATTTACAAATCAAAATCTAAAATCCCATAATTATTCCAAGTATCATAGAACAAAAATTCAACATTAATTAAAAAAAATCTTTTAATTTCTAATAGATTGAATTAATGAAAATATCATTTTAAAAAAAAAGAGTAGAGTGAAGTTTGACAAGAAAAATATATTTGAGGAATTATATTTTCTGTCAATGAAGCTTTTTTAAACTTAAAAGAATAGTTATTTTATATAAATTTATCATATTTTTGAATTTAAGAAAAATTAAATTTATATGCTTGTTAGAGTTGTTCTATATACTTAGTTAACTTAATGTATGTTTTAATTAATTTATTTATGGGACAATTAGAATGGATGTAGAACACAATAAAGAAACATAAGATTGGAGTGGAATGAGTTTATTTACATGGATGGAAGAAAGAGTTCAAACAGAAAAGAATATAAAGAAAACGTGAAGAAACAAAATAAAATAATATGCATGCGATAGATGGAAAAGAGAGAGGGACATACATCTTCTGTTTCTGTTGATTAATAGCAGATAACATAAAAAAATGCAACCTCGTACGTACAGAAGAAAAATTATGCAAGTACTTCTATCAGTTATTATCACTGCAAATTTTTTTCTGTCCATCTCAAAGATCTTGCAAAGTTTTTCTCCATGTGATGATTGCCCACAAACCAGTTCACTGATAGTGTCCTTGATGGTTTGAGTTGACTTATTTTTATTTTTATTGACTTTTCCTACTCACAATACATTTTCTTTTCAAAAGTAACGAAACATGATATGTAGAACTTACCAGAGTAAAGTGGTATCTTGGACTAAATCCAGGGAGCACACTATTGTAAGCTTGTCTTACAGATCATTAATTTTCCCATAGAGAAAATTCAAGTTCATCATCAAAGGTCCCATGACATTTCTCAACTTCATTGTTGAATTCAAGTGCATTATGTTCCATTTGTTGTAAGCAATTGAACCTCCAAACTGAAGTGACCAGACTCATATTGTCATCCCATTCCATTTTATGTTGCTCACCCAATGCTCTGATCTCTTCCATGCCCTCTTCATCCATGGCCACATGCATGCTTCCACTAGCTTGGGTTGTAGTACTTGATTCAACGGTATTAATCACTGTGGAAACCCCTTCTCCATGTGGCTGTGATATTCCAATCGAAGGAAAGTCTTGATCAGTCACAAATGGAGGGAAAGTTAATGTTGGAGATGAATAAGAGCACAATGATGATTTATTGTTGTAAGGCAAAGTGGCAGGTTCTAAAATGTTGTTGATATTCAGCACACGGGTAGGATCTGAAATGTTGTTATCCAGCACAAGGGCAGGATCTAACATGTTGTTATCCAGCAAAAGGGTAGGATCTAAAGTGTTGTTGTTAAGCAAAAGGGTAGGATTCAAAGTGTTGTTATTAAGCAAAATGGTAGGGTTTAAAGTGTTGTTATTAAGCAAAGGGGGCGGTTTTAAACTGTTGAAATTGTGTAGATTAAGATTGAATCCCAATGCCTGACTTGGAAGTATGAAATTGGGAGATTTTGGATGAGGGGGAGGATGAGAAAATGGGGAAGGAATGGTGTTGGAGTATAAATTTGAAAGTGGAGGAGGAGGAAGAGGAAGAGGAGGTGGAGGAAAATGAAGAGAAGGAAGGGGTGGGAAAGGTGAGGAGAAGGAAAGATCATTTAAGTAATGTGAAATTTTGTTTGATGGTGGTAGAAACATCTTAGGCCTTCTCCTAGCCTTGAATCTTCCATCCGGGCTAAACCTTGAATAAAAGGGAGGTTGGAAAGGCAGTGGATGATGTTGTTGGAGTTGTTGATGCTCATTGGCCTGTTTCATGGTTGCCCTGTGGTATTTCAAGGCAGTGACAATCTCTTTCCTTGCCTCTGCCATATTCATTAGATTTTCTTGATAAGGCCTATTAGTAAGCCTTCTTCTAGCTTGTCTTCTGAACTGTTGTTGGCCATGTTGTTGTCTTAGATTTTGATTTGGGGAAACATTGGCATCAACATTAGAATCAACAAAACTTGGGGCTTTGTTGTTCATGGTGGAGTGTATTGGTTTTGAGGCGTCCAGTTTTTTCTTATGGTTGTAAGCAAAAGAGAGTTGAGAAGGAGGAGATGGAGGAGGAGAGTCTTGTTGAATTTCTAAGAACTTTTTTTGTTTTGTTGCTTTAGAGAATATCTCTACCTCTCATTTCTATGGGGTTTTGTATGAACTTGGATTTGAATAGAAGGAAGAAGGGAGAGGAAAGGTTGGTGGGATCATGTTTTTTTCTCCTATAATAGATACCAAGTGCATAATATATAGGAAGATAGTGAAACAAAAAAGTCATGAATCTCCTTCAAGGCCTCGTGTATTATTATAAAGAGTTGGGGACAACATAGAGCTTTTATGTTGTTTTGGACTTTTTCCTGTTTTGGCAAACTACGCTTGTAACCCTTTTATTACCACCCACTTTAAATGGATTCTTTTTGTTCAGTGGTCTCTGTCAGTCACACACCGAGTCATGTCTTCAACACTACAATACAAACTTTGCCTCTCTTTGTTGATTAAGATATGAGTATTTTAAAAAAATATATATAAGTTTTTCAAAGTTTGAAATAAGTTCAAATTATATTATTTCAAGCATTTGCTTCTATTTGTGAAATAGTTCCATCTTTAACAATTTTTGTAAAAATATTTATCATTTAAGTTTTAATTAGCAAGTTATATATATAGAGAAAAAGAAATAAAGAAAGAAATGTATATTAATTGTATTTCTGTAAATTAATATTGGATAATGCAAATTTTTAGTTGAATGCACATTACTCTGTGTTTTCTTTGTTTTTTTTAATATTATTTTGTTCTCCTTGTATAATCAAGCCAATTAACTAAACTGAATAATTTCACCCATCAACACTTTGATAAGATGGAAAAAAATGAAAATAGAAGTATAATTTAAAAAAAAAATCAAACAGAAAGACTCCAATTTCCTTTTACACAGAAAATATAGAAATAATTTTATATAGATGTATGCACACATGGAATAAAAAACCTTGACTTACACCATTTATTATCTTTCTGTACATCTTCAGAGATCTTGCAGATTTTGATTGCCATAAACCACTGCATTAGTTGAATCACAGTATTTATGGTCATATCAGTTGACTTATTTTCTTTCTGCTTCATGCACCCTACTCATAATAAATTACAATTTTCGATTCAAATAAATATAATAAAAACTTTCTTATAATATATACAATTTTTTTTTACTTCTTTATTTTCCACCTGCATAATAAATATATATGTAAATTATTTAAAAATTAAAAACAAATAAAAGTTTAATAATAAAAAATAGTTAATATTATTATTATTAAAACATTAATTGACATATATAAATATATGTAAATTTTTTTTATAGATAACAAAATAAAATTAATAGAATTATTAAGAGTATTTCAACCCATTTAAAAAATATATAATGTAAAATATAATTAAAAGGATTTAAATCTTCTAATCCTCCAACAATTCAGAACCTAGAACAAAATAACCCACATTTAACCATACTTATTTTTTTCTCTTTCTTTATTTTAAAATAATCATACTTATTTTCTTTTCTTTCTTTATTTTAAAAAATCTGCAAAACAATTTACATTTTTTAAACAACTTATTATTAATAATAATAATTTATATAATCTAAGAACTAAAAAGAGTTTATCTACGTATAAATTTTACTAGGATTATTATTGTTATAATTATAATAATAGAAATTAATAAATAAAACAGAAGAATTAAAACTAAAAAAAGTCATTATAAAAACTAAAAATTTCTATCACTTAAATTTCATCATGATTTGAAAAGAGTATAGATAAGATACAGGAAGGAGCATGAGACTACCTTCATACAAGATCAACATTGTTTCAAAAGATAAACGATAAATTTCTTAAAGTTTGAATTGATTTCTTTACAAGATGAAATTAATTCACATTTATTAGCAAATAATAAAATTGATAACACACTTGTCATTTAAAAACTATAAAAAAACTATAATGTTGTCACTCACCTCTTTATCTCTAACAAATTTGTGAGGTCCCTTTCTCCTATAAAGACCAATTTGAGGGGACCATTATTATTTAATTATTTTAATGTGTCATTATCACTACCAACTTTTCTTATCTCAAAAGGGTCCCAATTTTGTTCAAAATTGCTACCTTTCGTAGAGGCAAGTAAAAGATAGTGGTCATCACTTTAAAAATGTTTCTCTAACAAATTCATAAATGCAAAACTGGAGGTGGAATTAGAGGAGGTGTAGGTAGAGGAGGAGGGTTTGGAGGTGGAGTTGGAGGAGTTGGAGGAAGCTTTCTAACAAGTAATATTCTCACTACTAATTTCACTTGTTTAAAACCTACTCTTACCACCTACCTAACTACACTGTTCTAATAATTTTAAACCTAAACCCAATTTATCTATGATAATAAATTCAACATAATTGAAAATGTGTACAATTAATACATTTCTTATATTTCATGGTTCACTGTGATGTAAATTTTATATGTTGTTATTTTCAAAATACTTTTTCATTTATGTGAGCATTATTGCAACCTGCACGTCAACACACACATATTTTTGTTTTTGTTTTAACTTGATGTTAGCTTTACGAAATAGAAGGATAGAAATTGCATATGAACAACAAATAGTTATACATGCACGAAAATGAAACTTATTTCTTGCACTTAATTGAGAGCAGTGTGTAAGTTAAAGTTTGAGCTAAAATGAAACCATCCAACAATGGCAGAATAAGTTGGACCATATAAGAAGGTCACAAAAATCCAAAGATTGAATTAAATAGACAATGGTTACATGACTGAAACTCATTTTGGATCCACTCTATTAATTGTGAAGACCTATAAGTCTTCTCTAGGCTCAGTTATTTCAAGCTCAAATTCCTAGTTTTTTTGTAAGCAAATGTGAGCACGGTAG
Source organism: Phaseolus vulgaris (assembly GCF_000499845.2). Lineage (NCBI taxonomy): Eukaryota > Viridiplantae > Streptophyta > Magnoliopsida > Fabales > Fabaceae > Phaseolus > Phaseolus vulgaris. Next base: position 3,839,540 of record NC_023759.2, read on the forward strand.
CCATGCATGCCTACCTTTTGACAAATGGTGATTTTATCTTCTTCTTATCTCTTCATTGCAAAAGATGAGAAAGAAATATAAGATTTTCTTATCTTCTTTGGTCCATACATAACTAACCTAGATTACATTTGCCAAATGGTGATTCTATCTTCTCCTTATCTCTTCATTGCAAAAGATGAGAAAGAATTATGAGATTTTCTTATCTTCTTTGGTCCATACATAACTAACCTAGATTGCATTGCATTCTTTTCATTTAGGATATCTTTTCAAGAAGTAATGTTTTCAAATCAAAGTAACCGTCAAATTAATAAATATTTCTTTTTAAGTACATGATTTTGGATTTGGAAAGTGAGTAAAATTTTCAAATGAAATTAAAATCATCCATTAAATTAATAAATATTTCAATCTACAGTTAAAAATGTAATTTATATATGTTAAAGTAATTTAGTTTTCAATTTAATCCGTTAGCTTGGATTTATATTTTTGTTACTTCACCTCTTTGAATTCAACCCCTCATTATAATTAAGTGTTGTTGGTTTGAGTAATAATAAACTCAACTTATTAAGTAAATTTCGAGTTTGAATTTTGTTAATGAAAGAAGCATTGGATGAAAGGAGAAGCCTCTTCAGTTTCCGATGAAGGGAGAGTATTGAAAAGGTGGCATATACTTTAGTGGAGGAATTAATTCTGCTGGAAAGACTCAAAACTAACTTTGGAATTAAGGAAAGAGAGGAATATTAAATTGAAAAACGTGGATGGTTCCTGCTGAAATATGGGCAAATCACTTAATGTGTAGTAGTGGGCCGGTTCAGGCCCAATTGGGTACAAAATGTTGGATGGGAAAATCCTAATTTTTTACCTAATTGCTGACGTGGCTATACAGTTAGGGTTTGGTCTGGAGGAGCGGCGAACAGGATGGGAGGCGGCGATGCCTGTGGAGGTCACGGCGGAGAATCAGAAGGTGAGCAAGACAGAGTGCCTGTTGGAGCGGAACTCTCTGCGATGCCGAGAATGGCTCGCGACGCGGCGGAGGAAAACGTTGGGGGTTCCGAAAAAGACACGTTCTTGAAGACGTCAAAGGCGGCAGCGCGGGGACGGAGGTTGGCGGTGGTGCGGTAGCGGGGGCAGCGTTGGAGTCGCGTGTGTCGGCGAACAGCGCTGGCGCTGTTGCGGGAGCTGGGGCTGCGCGTCGCGGCGGACGGCGCAGGCGCGAGATCGGGGTGCGGCGGCGGTACGGAGGTGCGCGGCGGGTGTGCGGTGGCAGGGACAGTGCAGGTTGATGAGGAATAAGGTGAGGGGTGAGGTGCGGTTGATTGACGACGAAAGCAAAGGCACTTCCTTCAACTCATGTGACAACTTGGAGGGTTATTACAAATAAGATAGTTTATTTGGAGGGACGAGAGATAGCGGTAGAGAGCAATATTTGTTGCTTGTGCAGGATATTAGAGAGTCAACGAATTATTTATTTTTTGGATGTAGAGTTGTTTGACTAATTTGGAATCTTTGTTACTATTGGTTAAGAGTGAGTTCGGTAGATCGTATCGTTCTTTACCTACCGATTCAATTTGACATCCTATAGCTTCAGTAGGTCGCTTAGTCCATTCATCCTCGGCGCAAGAGTCCTCGAGCTATTCCGCACTCTTTCAAGGGTGGCTACTCCTAGACAAACCTCCTAGTTGTCTCTGCACCCGTACCTCCTTTATCACTTAGCGGTCCGGACTGTTTCCCTCTTGACTATGAAGCTTATCCCCCATTGTCTCACTGGCTGATGGGTCACATTTTGAACGTTTCAAAATTCTGGATGTTTTCACCTCTGTTAATCCTATTACAGGTTAGCGAGATTTGAAGACACATAAATAATTGTTTATGTAAAGGTGGAGTGATCAATCATACTGAAGTTTTTTTTCTAACACAAATTAAGGTTTGGTCTTTGATGCTTCAAAGATATTCTTGGTAGGTATGTATTCAATTTAATGTCATTATAAGAATTGTTTCTCGATTTTTTTTGTTTCTTTTGTAGTAGGTAGTGTTGAAAAAGGCGGTAGAAGATTTCTTTATGATTTTTTATGTGCATGTGAAAATATTTGTCCTTTCTTACTCTGTATGATAGTTTGACCATCCTTAAGTGAGTCGATTTATTTTAATTATTTCTTGTTAATAAAAAAAATATCAAATATAATAATTAGTGAAAATTTATAATAAAAATTAGTCATTTATAAAAGTTAATAATACTTTATATCAATAATATGGTTAGTTAAAAGATAATAAATTAAAAAAAACTAATTTTTATATATTTCATTAAATTGATTTAATTAGTTTTTTTTATTTTTTTAACTTTAACTTTATTTATTATTACAATTTTTTATCAGCCTTCCTTTATTACTTGTTACAATTTACAAAACAGAATTGCCTATATATCTTAATAGAACATAATTAATATAGACACAACTAATATATTAACTTAGAATGTTTAGTAGAAAGGAATGGAAACATTTACAAGTAAAAAAATGAAGTAAAGTCATAATTATATAAATTTGGTTTAGTTTACTGTGTTAAATTTTGATCTATAGAATGAAAGATATTATTCACAAGCATTTTTGTTGAATTTTAATTTCTAATAATATTTTAGGTTGGTGTGATTCAACTACGAAGAATTATGAAATCTAACCTCAGTTTTTAGTATACAGGTTTGAAAATTTTATTAAAAGGATAATATGAAAGTGTTTAGTTTTATAAAAATGCTTTCATCTTAGATATCTTTATGCAACTTAACATTTCAGCTAGACTGACATCTCAAGTAAAAACAATCATCTATCATCACATGAAAAAAGTATTATTAAAAAAAATACAAAAATATGAAGGGACTAGGCCAAAACTCATATGTTAACAAAAACGATACATAGATAGACTATACCTATTAATAAAGAATTCTAATAATAGATTAGATGAAAACTTATTATACCAATGTTGCTTATGAAAAAAAACAATGAAATTATTTTCTATGAATAAATCCTAAATTAGTCAACTTATCAGCATGAACATTCACTCCACGAAAAATATGAGTAATCCTAAACCTGATTTTCCCACAGTAATTAAGACAAATATTTCATCGATTTCGAAGCATCCTAGGAACATTTGTCCTAGCAGTAAACGCAGCAAACCAAAGCAGAATCACATTCCAACCTGACATTGGTAAGCCCCATCTTTTGAGTTTCCTCCATAGCATGTATAACCTCATAAAACTCAACAATTAGAGCAATCTGAACTTCAAGAAACGCAGAGAAAGCTCCAATAAATTCCCACAGAAAATACCTCCACAAGTAGCAAAACCAGGATATCCCTAGCAGCCCCATCAGTGTTAATTTTAATCTAGCCTGGTGAAGGAAACTCTCATCTCACACGAAGAGGAAGAAGAACTTTACCAATATTAGTATTAATATCAATAAACTTAATCACGTTGAAAAAATCTAACATATCATTTTATCAGTTACCCATCATGTGAAAATGTTTAGTTTGTCTATCAATTAATGACTTCATAATGGAGCAATGAAACAACTTAAAATGAAATTTCAACCAAAACAACATTATGGTTAATCCTTTCATGAATACTTCAAATTTGTAACTTATAAATTTGGTTTAATTTATTTTGCAAAACTAAATCAGACAATTCTACTGAAAGAATAAATATAATAAAACCTTTAGTTTTATTTAATTTTCAACTTTTAATAGTTTAAAATGATGTTATTCAATTTATACATATTTTTTTATATAGGTGTTATTTAAAGCCTAATAACTCAGTCTTGTCAGCATATTCACTTGCGACATGTACCTACAACTTTAGAGTTCTGAATACTCTTAAAAGCTAAATTTTCAATCCAGCTACTGTATTACTTTAAAAACAAATATATATATATATATATATATATAAAAGTTTCAAAAATTTTAATAATTACATTATTAAAATATATTGTATTAATTGTAATATAATATTTGTTTGGTTATAACTTAGAAGTTTCTAATTTTGTAACTTATTTTTTTTAACTATAAGATATTATATTTTATTTCTGGTATTTGTTTACTATAGCATAATTATTTCAAAAGATACTTGTAAGTAGACGCGTTAAATGTAGCATTGATACATATATCAATTCCAAACCATTCTAAAATAATATTTTCTTTTCTTAGGAATAGTTTATAATAGTTTCAACTTCTATACAAAATAAATTAGAGTCATATTTAAAATTTGTTTATCTAACTGTAAAATTAAAGATTCATTTTTAAAATACGATTCATTTATTTATTATAATTTTTTTATGAGATTATTAAAAAAATCTAAATAATATAAGAGTTAAATATGTTTTTCGTCCCATGAAAAATTGTATTTCGTTCTTCATAGAATGTGTAGTTCTATTGCATCATTGTATTTTATGAAGTCATGTAAAACTTCCTCAATAATAGACGGTATTTAAGAGTTTATGATGTGACAAATGGAGTATATGGTTTGTGGATTTTACTTTGAATTTTAAACCTAGGAATGATTGCATTTGACTGAAAATGTTTGAATCATTTATAGTGTATAAGAAGGTGTTTGATATTGAGTGATTGCAATTGTGTCATTGTTGTTGCAATTGGAAGCAAGGTTAAGAAAATAGTGCTTTGTCATAGTGTGTTTTTCTTGGTTGTGCTAAGTGGAAACATGATTTTGAAATTGTAGTAAGTATTTTTTTTCTTTTTGCATTGTTTCATAGACTGTGACTCAATTTCATTGTCTAGCTGATGATGTGGAGCATGTTAGGACTGGAATGGAGAGTGAATAAAGGGTTTGTGACAATGTTTGTGAGGGTGGTCAATCTAGAATGGAAAGTGAAAAGTGTGCTAGTATGAATGTTTGTGAGGGTGGTGAATCTTAAATGGATGATGTCATTATAAATAAAAAATAAATAAAGTCATTATAAAAACTAAAAATTTATTTCTTTTAAATTTCATCATGATTTCAAAAGAGTATAGAATCATAAGATATAATACGAGGGAGCATGAGACTTTCAGATGTTACCTTCATACAAGATCTACATTGTTTAAAAAAGCTAGAAGATAAATTTCTTAAAGTTTGAATTGATTTCTTCACAAGACGACATTAAACTATTAATGTTCATTTATCATCTTACCCTTGAAATGATAGATAAAATAAGTACTGAATTTTGATGGATAAGTTTATCAAAAGTCTTCACATCTACTATGAAATAATAAAATTGATAACACACTTGTTAATTAAGAACTACAATGTTGTCACTCACCTCTTACCTCTAACAAGTTCGTAAGGTCCCTTTCTCCTATTTTTTTATCCGCAAATAATAAATAAAATAAAATGAGACACTTTAGGGGTGTCCCAACCCTTATACAAATACTTCAGGAGTGTCCCAACCCTTATACAAAAATGATCATGGCCAACCTGCTTAACACCTGACCTATAAACAAACTTCAGGCTCAAGAAACCGTCCAACCAATCCTCAATAATGAATATGAATGGTAGGCCATATCAAAAGAAAACATCAACTACACTGTCAGGATCCTTATAAGGGCAAAACACAATACAACCAAAACATCCCTTAATACCACAAAAAACCCACAAAAACATATACAAATGAAAAACCCTCACCCACAAAAAACTCACTCACACTTGAATCCACTTTCTTCAATCCTAAAAACCTTACATGTCTTTCTTCTATAACGACCAATTTGAGTGGACCATTATTGTTTAATTGTTTTAAACACTACCAACTTTTCTTACCTCAAAAGGGTCTCAATTTTGTTTAGAATTGCTACCTTTGATAGAGGCAAGTAAAAGATAGTGGTCATCACTGCAAAAATATTTCTCAACAAATTCATACATGCAAAACTTAGGTACCTCTATCACTTCGTTCAAACCTAGTCTTACCACCTACCTAACTACACTGTTATAATAATTTTAAACCTAAACCTAAGTTCATCTATGATCATAAATTCAACATAGTTGAAAAATGTGTACAATTAATACATTTCTTATATTTCATGGTTCTCTTTAATGTAAATTTGATGTGTTATCCAAAGTACTTTTCCATTTTTGTGAGCATTATTGCAACCTGCATGTCAACGCACACACATTTTTGTTTTTGTTTAACTTGATGTTAGCTTGACCAAATAGAAGGATAGAAATTGCATATGAATAGCAAATGGTTATACATGAAATTGAAGTTTGAGCTAAAACGAAACCATCCAAAAAATGGCAGAATAAGTTGGACCATATAAGAAGGTCGGAAAAATCCAAAAGATTGAATTAATTACACAATGCTTACATGACTAAGACTCGTTTTGGTTCCATTCTATTAATTGTGAAGACCTTTGAGTCTTCTCTAGGACTCAGTTATTTCAAGCTCAAATTCCTAGTATTTTTGTAAGCAAATGCGAGCACCGGTAACCATGCATGGGATCAAATGCAAGTTCAACATATAGATGTCTAAGGACACAAGAAGTGGGGTTTTAGATCACTCTATGAGGCATTTTGGAGCATTAAGGCGTTACCTTTTTCAATGATAACTGCTTGGAGAGTTTTGGGGGATAGGCTACCGACTTGTGTTAACTTGGAGAAAATAGGGGTAAATTTGGAAAAAATCTTATGTGTTATGTGTGGGGAGGTCGAGGAATCCGGAAGTCATGTGTTCTTCAAATGTAAAGTAGCTTGGAGGGTTTGGTGCTTATGTAGTAAGTGGATAAGGGAGCTTATGGTGTACCATTGGGATTCCATATCCCATTTTTTGCAATTTAAACTTGGTTGGGCAACACAAAAGATTAAGAACATCTGGGAAAATGTGTGGATTGTTGTGGTTGGGAAAATTTAGAAGCAAAGGAATCTCATAATTTTTAAGAATGGTAGAGTTGATAGCTCAAAGATTTTTACTTTTGGTTCAACTCAAGGTGTGGGCATGGATTACGTGTAAAGAGAGGTTAGCCTCATTTACCTATGCCCAATGGTGTATGGATCCAAAGACATGTTTAACTTCTATTAGATAGAAAGATTGAAGTTGGGTTCATTAGCAGGAATGATGCTCTTGTGGCTAAGGTAATTTTGTTTGCTTATACTGTTTTATTGTACTTTTTGTTGAATACGCGTGAAACAAGTGTTATTAACTTTGACTATAGGTCAATATGGAGGTTTGTTTATTTTGCAGGAGTTGAGTTGGTTTCTGGATGTGCGTCAATATTGATGTTCTAGGAATTTGCCCATTGTGGAGATGGTAAATTCCATATGTGAAGGCTATGACGCTACAATTATGCAACAAGATGAAAACGCTGTAGTAGTTTTGTATTAATGCAAGGGCTAGAGTTCTATGCAAGATCTATTATTCCTTTGTTTTGGAACCATTTTGAATGTGCAGGGCTAGGTACTTATTTGGGTAGTTTTGGTCATTTTGGGTATAAGTCATAAGGATATGCAAGTAAAGGCAGTTTTAGTACTTCCTTCGTAATAGTCTAAAACTGTACATTTGATTTGGTTAGTATGTGGTATGGTGTTGATTGTATAAGAGTTGGGACACCCCTGAAGTGTCTCATTTTATTTTATTTATTTATTGCTGAAAAAAATATTCATGCTTACCTTTTGACAAATGGTGACATTGTCCTTGATGGTTTGAGTTGACTTATTTTTATCCTTATTAACTTTCCCTGCTCACAATACATTTTCTTTTCAAAAGTAACGAAACATGATACGTAGAACTTACCATAGTAGAGTGGTATCTTGTACTAAATCCAGGGAGCACACTATTGTAAGCTTGTCTTACAGATCATTAATTTTCCCATAGAGAAAATTCAAGTTCATCATCAAAGGTCCCATGACATTTCTCAACTTCATTGTTGAATTCAAGTGCATTATGTTCCATTTGATGTAAGCAATTGAACCTCCAAACTGAAGTGACCAGACTCATATTGTCATCCCATTCCATTTGATGTTGCTCGCCCAATGCTCTGATCTCTTCCATGCCCTCTTCATCCATGGCCACATGCATGCTTCCACTAGCTTGGGTTGTAGTACTGGATTCAACGGTATTAATCATTGTGGAAACTCGTTCTCCATGTGGCTGTGATATTTCAATCGAAGGAACGTCTTGATCAGTCACAAATGGAGGGAAAGTTAATGTTGGAGATGAGTAAGAGCACAGTGATGATTTATTGTTGTATGGAAAAATGGCAGGTTCTAAAATGTTATTGTTATTCAGCACACGGGTAGGATCTGAAATGTTGTTATTAAGCACAAGGATAGGATCCAACTTGTTGTTATCCAACACAAGGGTAGGATCTAACATGTTGTTATCCAACAAAAGGGTAGGATCTAAAGTGTTGTTGTTAAGCAAAAGGGTAGGATTCAAAGTGTTGTTATTAAGCAAAATGGTAAGGACTAAAGTGTTGTTATTAAGCAAAGGGGCGGTTTTAAACTGTTGAAACTATGTAGATTAAGATTGAATCCGAATGCCTGATTTGGAAGTATGAAATTGGGAGTTTCTGGATGAGGGGGTGGATGAGAAAATGGGGAAGGAATGGTGTTGGAGTATAAATTTGAAAGTGGAGGAGGAGGAAGAGGAAGAGGAGGTGGAGGAAAATGAAGAGAAGGAAGGGGTGGGAAAGGTGAGGAGAAGGAAAGATCATTTAAGTAAAGTGAAATTTTGTTTGATGGTGGTAGAAACATCTTAGGCCTTCTGCTAGCCTTGAATCTTCCATCCGGGCTAAACCTTGAATAAAAGGGAGGTTGGAAAGGCAGTGGATGATGTTGTTGGAGTTGTTGATGCTCATTGGCCTGTTTCATGGTTGCCCTGTGGTATTTCAGGGCAGTGACAATCTCTTTCCTTGCCTCTGCCATATTCATTAGATTTTCTTGATAAGGCCTATTAGTAAGCCTTCTTCTAGCTTGTCTTCTGAGCTGTTGTTGGCCATGTTGTTGTCTTAGATATTGATTTGGGGAAACATTGCAATCAACATTAGAATCATCAAAACTTGGGGCTTTGTTGTTCATGGTGGAGTGTATTGGTTTTGAGGTGTCCAGTTTTTTCTTATGGTTGTAAGCAAAAGAGAGTTGAGAAGGAGGAGACGGAGGAGGAGGGTCTTGTTGAATTTCTAATAACTTTTTTTGTTTTGTTGCTTTAGAGAATATCTCTACCTCTCATTTCTATGGGGTTTTGTATGAACTTGGATGTGAATAGAAGGAAGAAGGGAGAGGAAAGGTTGGAGGAATCATGTTTTTTCTCCTATAATAGATACCAAATGCATAATATATAGGAAGACAGTGAAACAAAAAAGTCATGAATCTCCTTCAAGGCCTCGTGTATTATTATAAAGAGTTGGGGACAACATAGAGCTTTTATGTTGTTTTGGACTTTTTCCTGTTTTGGAAAACTACGCTTGTTACCCTTTTATTATCACCCATTTTAAATGGATTCTTTCTATTCAGTAGTCTCAATTAGTCACACACCGAGCCATGTCTTCAACGCTACAATACAAACTTTGCCTCTTTCTGTTGATTAAGATATGAGTATTTTAAAATAAAAATTATATAATTATTTTAAATTTGAAATAAGTTCAAATTATATTATTCCAAGCATTTGCTTCTATTTTTGAAATAGTTCCATCTTTAACAATTTTGTAAAAATATTTATCATTTAAGTTTTAATTAGCATGTCATGTATACATATATATATAAAGAAATAAAGAAAGAAATGTATATTAACTGTATTTCTGTATGTTTTCTTTGTTTTTTATATTATTTTGTTCTCTTTGTATAATCAAGCCAATTAACTAAACTGAATAATTTCACCCATCAACACTGAGATAAGATTGAAAAAAATGAAAATCGAAGAATAATTTAAAAAATAAATTCTAACAGAAAGACACCAATTTCCTTTTACACAGAAAATAGAGAAATAATTTTATATAGATGCATGCACACATGCGTAAGGCATAAAAAACCTTGACATGCACCATTAATTTAGACTGCATCTTTCTGTCCATCTTCAGAGACCTTGCCGAGTTCTCTTTGATTGCCATAAACCACTGCATTAGTTGAATCACAATATTTATGGTCATATCGGTTGACTTCTTTTCTTTCTCCTTCATGCACCCTACTCACAATAAATTACAATTTTCGATTCTTTAAGATTCCCATCAATTAAACACTGTTAATTAATATTCACTATAATTAAGTTTAATTCAATTTATAATTCCTAAAGTCGTATCTTAGAGATATAAGAACTGAATAAGTTACTCCCTCATGTTTTATTATCTTTTTCATTTAGCCAGTAACAAAGAAATATAATAAAAAACTTTATTATAATAAAAAAAAATATAGAATTTTCTTTTTTACTTCTTTATTTTCCACCTACATAATAAGTATGTAAATTATTTAAAGATTAAAAACACATAAATTGTGATGGATGAATGTTTAAAAGTCTTCACATTTACTATGAAATAATAACATTCATAACACACTTGTCATTTAAGAACTACAATGTTGTCACTTAAGAGGTCTCTTTCTCCTACAAAAGGCGAATTTGAGGAGACCATTATTTTATTTTTCCAAAAAAAAATCTGTCATTATCACTACCAACTTTTCTTATCTCAAAGGGTCCCAATTTTGTTCAGAATTACTACCTTTGATAGAGGCAAGTAAAACATACTGGTCATCACTCCAAAAATGTTTCTCAACAAATTCATATATGCAAAATTGGAGGTGGAATTAGAGGAGGTGTAGGTGGAGGAGGAGGAATTCGGAGGTGGAGGTGGCGGATTTGGTTGTGGTGATGGCTTTGGAGTTAGTGGTGATAACTTAGGAGTTAGTGGTGGTGGTTGTGGCAGTGCAGTTGGATTTGGCCATGGACACTAAGTATAACGTAAGTAAGAGTGTTGATAAAAGTTTGGCATGCAAGAGTGACTGAAATTGTTTTACACATTCCCTGTCTTGTTTTAAAGAAAATAATTTATGCTTATAACATTTGAATTAAGTTATATTGCATGTAGTGGTTTCTACTCTTCTATACCAGATGTTGTGCATGAGAAGCAAAGCTTTGTAACCATCCAACAATGGCAGAATAAGCTGGACTATATAAGAAGATCGCAAAAATCCAAAGATTGAATTAAATACTCAATGCTTACATGACTCAGACTCATTTTGGTTCCATTCTATTAATTGTGAAGACTTATGAGTCTTCTCTAGACTCAGTTATTTCAAGCTCAAATATCTAGTATTTTTGTAAGCAAATGCGAGCACGACAGCCATGCATGCCTACCTTTTGACAAATGGCGACTCTATTTTTTTTCTTTTGTCTTCATTACAAAAGATTAGAAAGAAATATGAAATTTTTATCTTCTTTGATCCATATACAACTGATCTAGATTGCATTGCATTCTTTTCGTTTAGGATTTCTTTTTAAGAAGTAAAGTTTTCAAATCAAATTAACCATCAATTAAATTAATAAATATTCTTTTTAAGTATAAGATTTTTGACTTGGAAAGTCTTAGTAAAGTTTTCAAATCAAATTAATCATCCATTAAATTAATAAATTTACAGTTAAAAATGTAATTTGTTTAAGTTTAAATAAATTTAATTTAATTTTCAATTTAATCCATTAGGTTAGCTTGGATTTTTCCTCTTGTTACTTCACCGTTTTCAATCCAACCCCTAATTATAGTTAAGTTAATTATAGTTAAGTGTTGTTGGTTTGAGTAATACTATACTCAAAGTAAATTTCGAGTTCGAATTTTATTAATGAAACAAAGAACCATTGGGATGAAAGACCATACGAAAGATAGTCAGTAAAATTTTATAACAAAAATTAATCATTGATAAATGTTAATAATACTTTATATCAATAATATGTTTAAATAAAAAAATAATAAATTTAGAAGAAAAATAATTTTTATATAATTAAATTGATTTAATTAGTTTTTTTTATTTTTTTAACTTTAACTGTTTTTATTCTTTTATTACGTTACAATTTACAATACAGAATTGCCTTGTATCTTACTCGAACATTGTTAATATAGAAACAACTAAATAATATATTAACCTATAATGTTTAGTAGAAAGGAATGTTTACAAGCTTGTAAAATAAATTAAGTAAAGTCATAATTATATAAATTTGGTTTAGTTTAGTGTGTTTGATTTTTTTAATTAAACCAATCAAGTTTGATCTAAAAGAGAATCAAATACAAGCATTTTTGTTGAATTTTAATTTCTAATAATACTTTAGGTTGGTATGAACACTTGTGAAATCTAACCTCAATTTTTACAATAAAGTTTGAACAATTTATTAAAAAAAATATGAAACTGTTTAGTTTATATATATATATATATATTAATTGTTTAATAAGTGAAGTTTCAACCAAAACAACATGTTAGTGCATCTTTATATGTTTAATTGTACTTTTAAGTTTGATTGAAAAACAATTCACTACCTCTACCTTTGTAGGTTAGCTTAGTTTAAGTATGATCTATGATGTCACAGAGGAAGAAGTAAAGGAAGCGGTTTGGCGGTGTGAAGGTTCAAAGAGCTCAGGACCGGATGGGTTTAGTTTTAACTTCATCAAGTATAACTGGGATACTCTTAAGCACAACATCATGGAAGTAGTGCTTTGTTTTCAGGAAACAGGTTGCTTTCCGAAAGGTTGTAATGCCTCTTTTATAACCTTTATAACCTTAGTACCTAAAGTAAGAGATCCCATAAATCTCGATCAGTATAGACCTATATCTCTAGTGGGCGCTTTATATAAAATTGTTACCAAGGTGTTATACTGTCGGATTAAGAATGTACTACCTATGGCTATTGATGACATCCAGTTGAAGGACAAAGGAACGTTAGATAGCGTGTTAGTGGCCAATGAGGTGGTTGAGGAGATAAGGAAGTACCGAAGGAAGGATTGTGTCTGAAGGTGGACTATGATTCGATAAGGTGGAATTTCTTATATGATATGCTACACAGGTTGAGCTTTCACTATAAATGGATCAAGTGGGTCAGAGACTGCTTGGACTCTGCAACGGTATCAGTTCTGGTGAATGGAAGCCCCACGACAGAATTTTATCCATCTAGAGGGTTCAGGCAGAGAGATCCATCAGCTTCGTTCCTCTTTCTTGTTGTAGCTGGAGGCTTTGGCGGGCTAGTTAGACAAGCGCTTTAAGGAGAATCTACTTAAAGGTGTGAAGGTGAGAAGGAGTGAGATTGAATCTTGCATGTTACAATTTGCGGATGATATTCTAGTCATGTGTGAAGACTCCTTCTCCAATATCATTGCAATTAAAGCTATATTAAGGTGTTTTGAGTTGGTCGCTGGTTTGAAAATTAACTTCCACAAATCAAATGTTGAGAGAAATTCCCTTAAATGAAATGCAAAATCTTTAAATTGTACTCTCATGAGGATACCTTTCATTTACTTGGGGTTAGAAGTAGGAGGTAACCCATGGAAAAAGCAGTTCTAGGAGCTAATTTTGAATGAGATAAGTGTTAGGTTGAGTACTTGGAAGGGAAGATTCTTATCTTTGGCGAGAAGAATTTGCTTTATTAAGTTGGTATTTTCTGTCTTACCCCTATTTTATTTATCCTTCTATAAAGCTTCGTCATCAGTGTGTAATAGAATAATCAGTATCCAGAGGAGGTTCCTTTGGGCATGGGAAAGATATCATACATCAATAGTCTGGGTCAGTTGGGAGAATGTATGTAAACCTTAGAGGAAGGAGGGTTGGGGATTAGAGATACCAGAATGGTTAACAGTGTTCTGTTTGCAAAATGGAAATGGTGGCTGGTAAGAAAAGAACAAGGAAAGTGGGAAGATATTTTTGCATCAAAATACGGCTTGGAATCATGGCGAAGCCAGACCAATGTGAAATTCAAATCTTGGTGGTAGAGATACTTAAGTAAAGTATGTGGCGACGGAGAAGACCAAGGATGGTTCCAAAAAACATTAGTTTGGAAAGTTGGATCTGAGAACAGAACAAGATTCTGGGAGGATGTTTTGGTTGGTGATAATAAACTTGCTAATTTGTACCTTAGGTTGTACCCCATATCATTGGACTAGGGAATGATGATAATGATGGGCGACGTAGGTGTGTGGGAAGAAGTAGTTTGGTTTTGGAGGTTGAGGTGGATGAGGGTCAGGTTTGACTGGGAATCTGTACAAGATGAATAAATGTCAAGGTTCATCTCTGAAGAAGTTTTGAATAGGGAGGAATCATACCTCCAACTTTGGAGAGGGGATAGGGAATTCTCAGTTAAGTCAGATTACGTGTGTGTCTCGCTAATCAAGTCAATGGCCCGACCAATGGACTCTTTAAACAGTTATGGTAGAGTAAAACATTGCCTAATGTTTTAACTACTGCTTGGAGAATACTGTTGGATAATAAACTTGATAATTTGTACCTTAGGTTGTATCCCATATCATTGGACTAGGGAATGATGATGAGTGAGGTAGGTGTGTGGGAAGACGTAGTTTGGTATTAGAGGTTGAGGTGGATGAGGGTCAGGTTTGACTGGGAATCTGTACAAGAAGAATAAATGTCAAGGTTCATCTCTGAGGAAGTTTTGAATATGGAGGAATCATACCTCCAACTTTGGGGAGGGGATACTATAGGGAATTCTCAGTTAAGTCAGCTTACCTGTGTGTCTCACTAATCAAGTCAATGGGCCGACTGATGGACTCTTTAAAAAGTTATGGCAGAGTAAAGCATTGCCTAATGTTTTAACTACTGCTTGGAGAATATTGTTGGATAATAAACTTGGTAATTTGTTCCTTAGGTTGTATCCCATATCATTGGACTAGGGGATGATGATGGGCAAGGTGGGTGTGTGGGAAGACGTAGTTTGGTATTAGAGGTTGAGGTGGATGAGGGTCAAGTTTGACTGGGAATCTGTACAAGAAGAATAAATGTCAAGGTTCATCTCTGAGGAAGTTTTGAATATGGAGGAATCATACCTCCAACTTTGGGGAGGGGATACTATAGGGAATTCTCAGTTAAGTCAGCTTACGTGTGTGTCTCGCTAATCAAGTCAATGGCCCGACTGATGGACTCTTTAAACAGTTATGGCAGAGTAAAGCATTGCCTAATGTTTTAACTACTGCTTGGAGAATACTGTTGGATAGAATGCCAACAAGAACCAACCTTATCAGAAGACGAGTGGTAGTTAGTTAATCTATTTGTGCGCGTTGCCAAACTTTGGAAGAGACCTCTCAACACTTCTTCCTAGAATGTGCCATTGTGCAACGAGTGTGGGTTCTATGCTTTAGGTGGATAGGTATCATTTTTGTCCAACATAAGGATTTGAAGTGTCACTTTTAGAATTTCCACTTAGCATATTTGAGTATTAAGCAGAATCTGTATGGAAAGGCATATGGGTGGCTGTAGTAAAGGGAATTTGGGAGCTACGAAACTTGGTTATCTTTAAACAAGGAATACCAGATGCTGAAGAAATTCTCCATTGGACATAACTTAGATCATGGTTATGGATGAAACATAGGGTTCGTTCCTTTAATTATTATTTTTTGTATTGGCATTTGAATCCTCACCATTGTCTTAAAAGTTATTGTTAAAAAGGAAGGGCAGGGAGAGTATCTTGGAATATCTTGGAAGTTCCTATTTTGAAGGGTGGAAGGTAGAAGTGGAAGTCTCTCTTTTTATCTTCTTTAATCCATAAAGGATCAATCTAGATTTCAATTTTTTTTTTGATCTGCAAAGAATTAATAAATTGAAAAAAGGGGACACTTCAGGGGTGTCCCAACCCGTATACATAAAGACCATTCACCAGGGAGCACATAAAAGGCTCACACAAACCTGCAAAAACTAGATACTCTTCCTATAAATTTTAAGAACTAAACACACTTTCCAGCAGAGAGCCATTAAGCTAGAAGACCAAAAAGCTTATGGCCAATAAGATTTTGGATTTAAAAAGTCAGTAAAGTTTACAAATGAAATTAAATCATCCATTAAATTAATACATTTTTAATCTACATTTAAAAATGTAATTTATATAAGATAAACTAATTAGGTTAGCTTTTGGATTTCTGTTACTTAACCGCTTTCAATTCAACCCCTCATTATAATTGTGTTGTTGGTTTGAGTAATACTAAACTCAACTTATTAAGTAAATTTCTGAGTTTGAATTTTGTTAATGAAAGAAAGAAGCGTTGGATGAAAAATTATAACGAAAAAGTCATTGATAAAAAGTTAATAATACTTTATATCAATAATATGATTAGTTAAAAAGATAATAAATTTTGAAGAAAATTAATTTTTATATATTTCATTAAATTGATTTAATTAGTTTTTAAAAAAAATTACTTTGTTTATATTCTTTTGTTACATATTACAATTTACAAAACAAAAGTGCCTATATATCTTAATTGAACATTATTGATATAGATACAACTAATTAATATATTAACCTAGAATGTTTAGTAGAAAGGAGTGGAAACATTTACAAGCTAAGCTTGCAAAATAAATGAAGTAAAGTCATAATTATATAAATTTGGTTTAGTTTAGTGTATTTATTTTTTTAAATAAGAAAATTAAACCAATCAATTTTTATCTAAAGAATAAAAGAGAATAAAAAACAAGCATTTTTGTTGATTTTTAATTTCTAATAATTTTATATTCGTATGTATGAACAGTTGTGAAATATAACCTCAGTTTTTAGTGTACAGCCTTGAACAATTTATATAAAAAAAATATAAAAATGTTTAGTTTTTCTATTTATTAATTTTTTATTAAAAAAAGAATAAAATAATATGCACTTTTTTTAACCATTATACAAATCGAAAAATAACTTAATCCTTTCCTAAAACACTTTACCAACAACAAACAATAATCAAACCTTTAGTTTTATTTAATTTTCAAAACAATATCTTTTAATAGTTTAAAATTCAATTGCAACAAGTCTACTACTATAACTTTAGAGTTCTGAATATTCTTAAAAGCTAAATTTTCAACCCAATCACTGCATTACTTTAAAAAAAAAATGTTTATACATATAACTTTCCAAAATTTCAATAATTACATTATTGAAATATATTGTATTGATTGTAATATAATATTTGTTTGGTTATAACGGGTTATAACTTTGAAGTTTCTAATTTAGTAACTTATTTTTTTTAACTACAATATATTATATTATTGCTGGTACCTTTTTGCTATAGCATAATTATTTCAAATATAGTTGTAAGTACATGTCTTAGATGTGGCATTAATACATGTATTAATTGCAAACCATTCATAAAATAACGTTTTCTTTTCTTGATGGAGTGAATGAATAGTTTTTAATAGTCAACTCCTATGGCTTTTATGCATAATAAGTTAGACTCTTAATTAAAGTTTGTTTACCCAACTATAAAATCAAAGATTGATTTTTAAAATAAGATTTATTAATTTTTTATAGATTTTTTTTGAGTTTATTAAAAAAACATCTCATAAATATAAGAGTTAAATATATTTTTCATTTCATGTCATGAAGAACTATATTTCATCCCTCATTGAATGTGTAGTTCTATTGCATCATTATATTTTTGATATCATGTAAAACATCCTCAGAACAATATTAACGAGTTTATGATGTGACAAATGAAGTTTGTGGATTTTACACTACAAGACAATTATGAGATAAAAACTAATTTTAGAGGCAAAAAATAATTAGTTGCTATAGTAACTAAATTAGAGATTATTTTAGGGACTAAATAAATTTTTATTTCTAAATTAGTTTTTATTATTGTTAAATGGTTTCTAAATTAGTATCTAATTAGCAACTAAGGTTTTTGCTACTAAATTTAGAATCTAAATAATTGGTATTTAAAACCTTGGTAGCTAATTAAATACTAATTTAGAAACTATTTCACAATAATATAAACTAATTTAAAAATAAAAAATTTATTTAGTCTCTAAAATGATCTCTAATCTAGTCACTATAACAACTAATTATTTAACAATAGTGATTTTTTAAGAGTAAAAACACCTATTGTTACTCATAAAACACCTATTGTTACTCATAAATGTTATTTAGATTGCATCTTTATGCCCATCTTCAGAGACCTTGCAGAGTTCTTTTTGATTGCCATAAACAACTGCATTAGTTGAATCCTAGTATTTATGGTCATATAGTTTGAGTTCTTTTCTTTCTCCTTTATGCACCCTACCCACAATAAATTACAATTTTTGATTCTTTAAGATTTCCATCAATTAAACACTGTTAATTAATATTCACTATAATTAAGTTTAATTCAATTTGTAATTCCTAGGGTCCTATCTTAGAGATAAAAGAACACAATAAGTTACTCCCTCAGTTTTTTATTTTATTATCTTTTTCGTTTAGCCAATAACAAAGAAATATAATAAAAAAATTTATTATAATATATAGAATTTTTTTTTTACTTCTTTATTTTCCACCTGCATAAGAAATATATATTAAAATTAAAAACAAATAAAAGTTTAATAATAAAAAATAGTTAATATTATTATTATTAAAACATTAATTTACATATATAAATATATGTACATTTTTTTTATAGATAACAAAAAATAAAATTAATAGAATTATTAAGAGTATTTTAACCCATTTAAAAAATATATAGTGTAAAATATAATTAAAAGGATTTAAATCTTCTAATCCTCCAACAATTCAGAACCTAGAACAAAATAACCCACATTTAACCATACTTATTTTTTTCTCTTTCTTTATTTAAAAATAATCATACTTATTTTCTTTTCTTTCTTTATTTTATAAAATCTGCAAAATAATTTACATTTTTTAAACAACTTATTATTAATAATAATCATTTATATAATCCAAGAACTAAAAAGAGTTTATCTACTTATAAATTTTACTAGGATTATTATTGTTATAATTATAATAATAGGGATTAATAAATAAAACAGAAGAATTAAAACTAAAAAAAGTCATTATAAAAATTAAAAATTTATTTCCTTTAAATTTCATCATGATTTGAAAAGAGTATAGATAAGACACCGGAAGGAGCATGAGACTTTATGTTACCTTCATACAAGATCAACATTGTTTCAAAAGTTAGACGATAAATTTCTTAAAGTTTGAATTGATTTCTTCACAAGATGAAATTAAATCACATTTGCTATCAAATAATAAAATTGATAACACACTTGTCATTTAAAAACTATAAAAAACTATAATGTTGTCACTCACCTCTTACCTCTAATAAATTTGTGAGGTCCCTTTCTCCTATAAAGACCAATTTGAGGGGACCATTATTATTTAATTATTTTAATTTGTCATTATCACTACCAACTTTTCTTATCTCAAAAGGGTCCCAATTTTGTTGAAAATTGCTACCTTTCGTAGAGGCAAGTAAAAGAGGTGGAATTGGAGTAGGTGTAAGTAGAGGAGGAGGGTTTGGAGGTGGAGTTGGAGGAGGCTTTGTAACCAATAATATTCTCACTACTAATTTCACTTGTTTAAAACCTACTCTTACCACCTACCTAACTACACTGTTCTAATAATTTTAAACCTAAACCTATGATAATAAATTCAACATAATTGAAAATGTGTGCAATTAATACATTTTTTATATTTCATGGTTCACTATAATGTAAATTTTATATGTTGCTATTTTCAAAATACTTTTTCATTTTTATGAGCATTATTGCAACCTGCACGTCAACACATACATATTTTTGTTTTTGTTGTTTTTGTTTTAACTTGATGTTAGCTTTACCAAATAGAAGGATAGAAATTGCATACGAACAACAAATAGTTATACATGCATGGAAATGAAACTTGTTTCTTGCACTTAATTGAGAGCCGTGTGTAAATTGAAGTTTGAGCTAAAATGAAACCATCCAACAATGGCAGAATAAGCGGACCACATAAGAAGGTCACAAAAATCCAAAGATTGAATTAAATAGACAATGCTTACATGACTGAAACTCATTTTGGATCCACGCTATTAATTGTGAAGACCTATAAGTCTTCTCTAGGCTCAGTTATTTCAAGCTCAAATTCCTAGTTTTTTTTAAGCAAATGTGAGCAGAGTAACCATGCATGCCTACCTTTTGACAAATGGTGATTCTATCTTCTTCCTATCTCTTCATTGCAAAAGATGAGAAAGAAATCTAAGATTTTCTTATCTTCTTTGATCCAATCATAACTATTTGCCAAATGGTGATTCTATCTTCTTCTTATCTCTTTATTGCAAAAGATGAGAAAGAAATCTGAGATTTTCTTATCTTCTTTGGTCCATACATAACTAACCTAGATTGCATTGCATTCTTTTCATTTAGGATATCTTTTCAAGAAGTAATGTTTCAAATCAAAGTAACCGTCAAATTAAAAAATATTTCTTTTTATGTACATGATTTTGGATTTGGAAAGTGAGTAAAATTTTCAAATGAAATTAAAATCATCCATTAAATTAATAAATATTTCAATCTACAGTTAAAAATGTAATTTATATATGTTAAAGTAATTTAATTTTCAATTTAATCCGTTAGCTTGGATTTATATTTTTGTTAGTTCACCTCTTTGAATTCAACCGCTCATTATAGTTAAGTGTTGTTGGTTTGAGTAATAATAAACTCAACTTATTAAGTAAATTTCGAGTTTGAATTTTGTTAATGAAAGAAGCATTGGATGAAAGGAGAAGCCTCTTCAGTTTCCGATGAAGGGAGAGTATTGAAAAGGTGGCATATACTTTAGTGGAGGAATTAATTCTGCTGGAAAGACTCAAAACTAACTTTGGAATTAAGGAAAGAGAGGAATATTAAATTGAAAAACGTGGATGGTTCCTGCTGAAATATGGGCAAATCACTTAATGTGTAGTAGTGGGCCGGTTCAGGCCCAATTGGGTACAAAAAGTTGGATGGGAAAATCCTAACTTTTTACCTAATTGCTGACGTGGCTATACAGTTAGGGTTTGGTCTGGAGGAGCGGCGAACAGGATGGGAGGCGGCGGTGCCAGTGGAGGTCACGGCGGAGAATCAGAAGGAGAGCAAGACAGCGTGCCTGTTGGAGCGGAACTCTCTGCGATGCCGAGAATGGCTCGCGACGCAGCGGAGGAAAACGTTGGGGGTTCTTGAAGACGTCAAAGGCGGCAGCGCGGGGACGGAGGTTGGCGGTGGTGCTGTAGCGGGGGTAGCGTTGGAGTCGCGTGTGGCGGCGAACAGCGCTGGCGCTGTTGCGGGAGATGGGGCTGCGCGTCGCGGCGGACGGCGCAGGCGCGGGATCGGGGTGCGGCGGCGGTACGGAGGTGCGCGGCGGGTGTGCGGTGGCAGGGACAGTGCAGGTTGATGAGGAAGAAGGTGAGGGGTGAGGTGCGGTTGATTAAAGACGAAAGCAAAGGTACATCTTGGAGGGTTATTAAAAATAAGATAGTTTCTAAGATAAATTTGAAGAGACGAGAGATAACGACCGAGAGCAATATTTGTTGCTTATGCGGATAAGATAAATTTGAAGAGACGAGAGATAACGACCGAGAGCAATATTTGTTGTTTATGCGGATATTAGAGAGTCAACAAATCATTTATTCTTCGGATGTAAAGTTGTTTGGTTAATTTGAAATCTTTGTTACTATTGCTTAAGAGTGAGTTCGGTTGATCTTATCGTCCCTTGACAAGAGTCCTCAATCAGTGAGCTATTACGCACTCTTTCAAGGGTGGCTACCCTAGACAAACCTCTTAGTTGTCTCTGCACCGTTCCTCCTTTATCACTTAGTGGTCATTTAGGGACCTTAGCTGGTGATCCGGACTGTTTCCCTCTCGACGAAGAAGCTTATCCCCCATTGTCTCACTGGCCGATGGGTCACATTTTGAACGTTCCAAAATTCTGGATGTTTTCACTCAATTAATCGTATTATAGGTTAGTGAGATTTGAAGACACATAAATAATTGTTTATGTAAAGGTGGAGTGATCAATCATAAGTTTTTTTTCTAATACAAATTAAGGTTTGGTTTTTGATGCTTCAAAGATACTCTTGGTAGGTATATATTCTATTTAATGTCATTATAAGAGTTGTTTCTGGATTTTTTTTTGTTTCTTTTGTAATAGGTAGAGTTGAGAAAGGCGGTTGAAGATTTCTTTATGATTTTTTTATGTGTATGTGAAAATATTTGTCCTTTCTTACTCCGTATGATGGTTTGACCATCCTTAAGTGAGTCAATTTATTTTAATTATTTCTTGTTAATAAAAAAAATATCAAATATAGTAATTAGTGAAAATTTATAATAAAAATTAGTCATTTATAAAAGTTAATAATACTTTATATCAATAATATGGTTAGTTAAAAGATAATAAATTAAAAAAAACTAATTTTTATATATTTCATTAAATTGATTTAATTAGTTTTTTTATTTTTTTTAACTTTAACATTGTTTATTATTACATTTTCTTATCAGCCTTCCTTTACTACATGTTACAATTTACAAAACAGAATTGCCTATATATCTTAATGGAACATCATTAATATAGACACAACTAATATATTAACTTAGAATGTTTAGTAGAAAAGAGTGGAAACATTTACAAGCTTGTAAAATAATGAAGTAAAGTCATAATTATATACATTTGGTTTAGTTTACTGTGTTTGATTTTTTAAATAAAAAATTAAACCAATCAATTTTGATCTAAAGAATGAAAGATAATTATTCACAAGCATTTTTTTTTGAATTTTAACTTCTAATAATATTTTAGGTTGGTGTGATTCAACTACGAAGAATTATGAAATCTAACCTCAGTTTTTAGTATACAGGTTTGAAAATTTTATTAAAAAGGAGAATATGAAAATGTTTAGTTTTATAAAAATGCTTTCATGTTAAACATCATTATGCAACTTGACATCTCAGCTAGACTGACATCTCAAGTAACAACAATCATCTATCATCCCGTGAAAAAAGTATTATTAAAAAAATACAAAAATATGAGGGGATTAGGCCAAAACTCATATGTTAACAAAAACGATACATAGGTAGACTATACCTATTCATAAAGAATTCTAATAATAGATTATATTAAGGAAATAATAATTATCAAATTATATGCAATTATTGTAGGCAATATTTGACGATATTGTACCCAATTATATGCAATTAATTTAATAATTATAGAATCTCATGATTAGTATCTTACCTAATTAGATTGTAATTTGAGAGATAGAAACTCCCTATATATTTCCTATACATGAGTGATGTAATATACACATAAGAGAATAAGAAACATCTCTTATTCATACCATTTTTTTATCATTTTCTTATAGATTAGATGAAAACTTATTATATCAATGTTGCTTATGAAAAAAAAAACAATGAAATTATTTTCTATGAATAAATCCTAAATTAGTCAACTTATCAGCATGCACATTCACTTCACGAAAAATATGATGAGTAATCATAAACCTGATTTTCCCACAGTAATTAAGAAAAGTGTTTCATCAATTCCGAAGCATCCTAGGAACATTTGTCCTAGCAGTAAACGCATCACAAACCAAAGCAGAATCACATTCCAACCAGACACTAGTAAGCCCCATCTTTTGAGTTCCCTCCATAGCATGTATAACCTCATAAAACTCAGCAATTAGAGCAATCTGAACTTCAAGAAACGCAGAGAAAGCTCCAATAAATTCCCTCATACTCCCACAGAAAATACCTCCACAAGTAGCAAAACCAGGATATCCCCTAGTGTTGGGAAAAATGGGTAATTTTCCCACTAAAACAAAACCCTAACAGAGCTACCCGACAAAATCCAGTGTACTAAATCCAGGGAGCACACTATTGTAAGCTTGTCTTACAGATCATTAATTTTCCCATAGAGAAAATTCAAGTTCATCATCAAAGGTCCCATGACATTTCTCAACTTCATTGTTGAATTCAAGTGCATTATGTTCCATTTGGTGTAAGCAATTGAACCTCCAAACTGAAGTGACCAGACTCATATTGTCATCCCATTCCATTTGATGTTGCTCGCCCAATGCTCTGATCTCTTCCATGCCCTCTTCATCCATGTCCACATGCATGCTTCCACTAGCTTGGGTTGTAGTACTGGATTCAACGGTATTAATCACTGTGGAAACTCCTTATCCATGTGGTTGTGATATTTCAATCGAAGGAACGTCTTGACCAGTCACAAATGGAGGGAAAGTTAATGTTGGAGATGAGTAAGAGCACAGTGATGATTTATTGTTGTAAGGAAAAATGGCAGGTTCTAAATTGTTGTTGTTATTCAGCACACGGGTAGGATCTGAAATGTTGTTAAGCACAGGGATAGGATCCAACATGTTGTTATCCAACACAAGGGTAGGATCTAACATGTTGTTATCCAGCAAAAGGGTAGGATTCAAAGTGTTGTTATTAAGCAAAATGGTAGGGTCTAAAGTGTTCTTATTAAGCAAAGGGGCGGTTTTAAACTGTTGAATTTGTGTAGATTAAGATTGAATCCCAATGCCTGACTTGGAAGTATGAAATTGGGAGTTTCTGGATGAGGGTGTGGATGAGAAAATGGGGAAGGAATGGTGTTGGAGTATAAATTTGAAAGTGGAGGAGGAGGAAGAGGAAGAGGAGGTGGAGGAAAATGAAGAGAAGGAAGGGGTGGGAAAGGTGAGGAGAAGGAAAGATCATTTAAGTAATGTGAAATTTTGTTTGATGGTGGTAGAAACATCTTAGGCCTTCTCCTAGCCTTGAATCTTCCATCCGGGCTAAACCTTGAATAAAATGGAGGTTGGAAAGGCACTGGATGATGTTGTTGGAGTTGTTGATGCTCATTGGCCTGTTTCATGGTTGCCCTGTGGTATTTCAGGGCAGTGACAATCTCTTTCCTTGCCTCTGTCATATTCATTAGATTTTCTTGATAAGGCCTATTAGTAAGCCTTCTTCTAGCTTGTCTTCTGAGCTGTTGTTGGCCATGTTGTTGTCTTAGATTTTGATTTGGGGAAACATTGCAATCAACATTAGAATCATCAAAACTTGGGGCTTTGTTGTTCATGGTGGAGTGTATTGGTTTTGAGGTGTCCAGTTTTTTCTTATGATTGTAAGCAAAAGAGAGTTGAGAAGGAGGAGACGGAGGAGGAGGGTCTTGTTGAATTTCTAGTAACTTTTTTTGTTTTGTTGCTTTAGAGAATATCTCTACCTCTCATTTCTATGGGGTTTTGTATGAACTTGGATGTGAATAGAAGGAAGAAGGGAGAGGAAAGGTTGGTGGAATCGTGTTTTTTCTCCTATAATAGATACCAAGTACATAATATATAGGAAGACAGTGAAACAAAAAAGTCATGAATCTCCTTCAAGGCCTCGTGTATTATTATAAAGAGTTGGGGAAAACATAGAGCTTTTATGTTGTTTTGAACTTTTTCCTGTTTTGGCAAACTACGCTTGCTACCCTTTTATTACCACCCACTTTAAATGGATTCTTTATGTTTAATGGTCTCAATTAGTCACACACCAAGCCATGTCTTCAATGCTACAATACATACTTTGCCTCTTTCTGTTGATTAAGATATGAGTATTTTAAAATAAAAATATATAAATTTTTTAAATTTGAAATAAGTTCAAATTATATTATTTCAAGCATTTGCTTCTATTTTTGAAATAGTTCCATCTTTAACAATTTTGTAAAAAATATTTATCATTTAAGTTTTAATTAGCATGTCATGTATATATATAGAGAGAAAAAGAAATAAAGAAAGAAATGTATATTAACTGTATTTCTGTAAATTAATATTGGATCATGCAAATTTTTAGTTGAATGCACATTACTCTGTGTTTTCTTTGTTTTTTATATTATTTTGTTCTCCTTGTATAATCAAGCCAATTAACTAAACTGAATAATTTCACCCATCAACACTGAGATAAGATCGAAAAAAATGAAAATCGAAGAATAATTTAAAAAAGAAATTCTAACAGAAAGACACCAATTTCCTTTTACACAGAAAATAGAGAAATAATAGAGAAATAATTTTATATAGATGCATGCACACATCAATTAAACACTGTTAAATTACAATTTTCGATTCTTTAAGATTCCCATCATTTAAACACTGTTAATTAATATTCACTATAATTAAGTTTAATTCAATTTATAATTCCTAAAGTCGTATCTTAGAGATAAAAGAACTTAATAAGTTACTCCATCAGGTTTTATTATCTTTTTCATTTAGCCAGTAACAAAGAAATATAATAAAAAACTTTATTATAATAAAAATAAATATAGAATTTTCTTTTTTACTTCTTTATTTTCCACCTACATAATAAGTATGTAAATTATTTAAAGATTAAAAACACATAAATTGTGATGGATGAGTGTTTAAAATTCTTCACATTTACTATGAAATAATAACATTCATAACACACTTGTCATTTAAGAACTACAATGTTGTTACTTATAAGGTCTCTTTCTCCTACAAAAGGCGAATTTGAGGGGACCATTATTTTATTTTTCCAAAAAAAAAATCTGTCATTATCACTGATAGCTGTCGTTTTGCTGTCAAATTAATATGATTCTAGCGTAGACTTGTCTAACACTAGAGAGATGATAGTATAATTGTGGACAGATGTCCCCAAGTCGTCTCCCAACGAATCCAATAGTAAAATCAGTTGATCAGGGTTTAAAATCTACCTGCAAGCAATAAAAGTTAGCAATAACAATAAAGATGAAAAAGGGGTTTGAGATAGTTGTGCAAAATATATAAAAGAGATTAAAATAGCAAATAAAAAGCGGTTGATCCCAAGTTCTTCCACCATTGAATTCTTCACAGGTTCTCTAAAGATTAATCTTTTCTCAATCCTTCAACAGAGTTAAACCAGATTGAACATGCGCCAATCTAATTCAACTGAAACTCACCAGTAAAACATGCGTCTACTGGTTTAATCAATACCCACTTTGTTCCATGCGTATACTCCATGGGAATGCTTACCTCCTCTCTCTTGAATCATGTGCCCAAGAAATTAATTAGAACAATGCGAACTAACTAAGAAACCAAAGTTTAAGATAAGGAAGACTCTCAATCATGCGTTCAAGTACAACCTCTCACAAAATCCAGTTTTCCAGGAGATTAGACAATAAAAACAACTGCTATAGAGAATTAAAAATCGAAACTTTTATAGAACAAAACCTCAGAACTCAATGAGAAATTACAAAGGAATCAACCAAAAAGGTTTAGCCTTCCATGCGGAGGCAAAACAAAAGAATTATAAAGAAGAAAAGAAACTAAGAAAACCCTATGAAGCTCTCCCTCTTCTCCTTGATGCTTGTGTCCTTTTATAGGGCTTTTCTGCTCCAAGGATCTTGGGAAAATATTGCAGTTTAGATTTTGTAAACAATTTCCACTTTCCATAATTCTTTTTATTTTGCAGAAGATTTGCTTCCAATTCTGTTTCTGGAATCTTGTAGCTTTTATTTTCTCTTTCTTCTCCTCAAAATTTGTTTTCTGTTTTGATTCAAAGAAGCAACTTGGACTTTTGCATATTTGGCTCATTCACAAAGGTAGATGCTTCAGATAATTTACCCTAAAAACACAAAATTACCAAAGATAATAGTTAAGGCCAAAATAAACCCAATTATATGAATATTAATTAAAACAATGGATTTATTTATTATTATAGTCCAATAATCTATGAATAAGGCTAGTGAGTGTGAATAAACATATGCTCATCAATCACTACCAACTTTTCTTATTTCAAAGGGTCCCAATTTTGTTCAGAATTGCTACCTTTGATAGAGGCAAGTAAAACATAGTGGTCATCACTCCAAAAATGTTTCTCAACAAATTCATACATGCAAAATTGGAGGTGGAATTAGAGGAGGTGTAGGTGGAGGAGGAGGAATTCGGAGGTGGAGGTGGCGCATTTGGTTGTGGTGATGGCTTTGGAGTTAGTGGTGATAACTTTGGAGTTAGTGGTGGTGGTTGTGGCGGTGGAGTTGGATTTGGCCATGGACACTAAGTATAATGTAAGTAAGAGTGTTGATAAAAGTTTGGCATGCAAGAGTGACTGAAATTGTTTTACACATTCCATGTCTTGTTTTAAAGAAAATAATTTATGCTTATAACATTTGAATTAAGTTATATTGCATGTAGTGGTTTCTACTCTTCTATACCAGATGTTGTGCATGAGAAGCAAAGCTTTGTAACCATCCAACAATGGCAGAATAAGCTGGACCATATAAGAAGATCGCAAAAATCCAAAGATTGAATTAAATACTCAATGCTTACATGACTCAGACTCATTTTGGTTCCATTCTATTAATTTTGAAGACTTATGAGTCTTCTCTAGACTCAGTTATTTCAAGCTCAAATGTCTAGTATTTTTGTAAGCAAATGCGAGCACGACAACCATGCATTTCTATCTTTTGACAAATGGTGACTCTATTTTTTTCTTTTGTCTTCATTACAAAAGGTTAGAAAGAAATATGAAATTTTTATCTTCTTTGATCCATATACAACCGATCTAGATTGCATTGCATTCTTTTAATTTAGGATTTCTTTTATAGAAGTAAAGTTTTCAAATCAAATTAACCATCAATTAAATTAATAAATATTCTTTTTAAGTATAAGATTTTTGACTTGGAAAGTCTAAGTAAAGTTTTCAAATCAAATTAATCATCCATTAAATTAATAAATTTACAGTTAAAAATGTAATTGTTTAAGTTTAAATAAATTTAATTTAATTTTCAATTTAATCCATTAGGTTAGCTTGGATTTATCTTCTTGTTACTTCACCGTTTTCAATCCAACCCCTAATTATAGTTAAGTTAATTATAGTTAAGTGTTGTTGGTTTGAGTAATACTATACTCAAAGTAAATTTCGAGTTTGAATTTTATTAATGAAACAAAGAATCATTGGGATGAAAGACCATACGAAAGATAGTCAGTAAAATTTGATAACAAAAATTAGTCATTGATAAATTTTAATACTTTATATCAATAATATGTTTAAATAAAAAAATAATAAATTTAGAAGAAAAATAATTTTTATATAATTAAATTGATTTAATTAGTTTTTTTTATTTTTTTAACTTTAACTGTTTTTATTATTTTATTACGTTACAATTTAGAATACAGAATTGCCTATATATCTTACTCGAACATTGTTAATATAGAAACAACTAAATAATATATTAACCTATAATGTTTAGTAGAAAGGAATGTTTACAAGCTTGTAAAATAAATTAAGTAAAGTCATAATTATATAAATTTGGATTAGTTTAGTGTGTTTGATTTTTTTAATTAAACCAATCAAGTTTGATCTAATGAATAAAAGAGAATCAAATACAAGCATTTTTGTTGAATTTTAATTTCTAATAATACTTTAGGTTGGTGTGAACACTTGTGAAATCTAACCTCAATTTTTACAATAAAGTTTGAACAATTTATTAAAAAAAATGAAACTGTTTAGTTTATATATATATATAAATTATTTAATGAGCAAAGTTTCAACCAAAACAACATGTTAGTGCATTTTTATATGTTTAATCGCACTTTTGAGTTTGATTGAAAAACAATTCACTAACTCTACCTTTGTAGGTTAGTTTAGCTTAAGTATGATCTATGATGTCACAAGGAAAGAAGTAAAGGAAGCGGTTTGGCGGTGTGAAGGTTCAAAAATGGGTTTAGTTTTAACTTCATCAAGTATAACTGGGATACTCTTAAGCACAACATCATGGAAGTTGTGCTTTGTTTTCAGGAAACAGGTTGCTTTTCGGAGGGTTGTAATGCCTCTTTTATAACCTTAGTACCTAAAGTAAGAGATCCCATAAATCTCGATCAGTATAGACCTATATCTCTAGTGGGCGCTTTATATAAAATTGTTACCAAGGTGTTATACTGTCGGATTAAGAATGTACTACCTATGGTTATTGATGACATCCAGTTGAAGGACAAAGGAACGTTAGATAGCGTCTTAGTGGCCAATGAGGTGGTTGAGGAGATAAGGAGGTTCCGAAGGAAGGATTGTGTCTGAAGGTGGACTATGAAAAGGCGTATGATTCGATAAGGTGGAATTTCTTATATGATATGCTACACAGGCTGGGCTTTCACTATAAATGGATCAAATGGGTCAGAGACTGCTTGGAGTCTGCAACGGTATCAGTTCTGGTGAATGGAAGCCCCACGACAGAATTTTATCCATCTAGAGGGTTGAGGCAGAGAGATCCATCAGCTTCATTCCTCTTTCTTGTTGTAGCTAGAGGCTTTGGCGGGCTAGTTAGACAAGCGCTTTAAGGAGAATCTACTTAAAGGTGTGAAGGTGGGAAGGAGTGAGATTGAATCTTGCATGTTACAATTTGCGGATGATATTCTAGTCATGTGTGAAGACTCCTTCTCCAATATCATTGCAATTAAAGCTATATTAAGGTGTTTTGAGTTGGTCGCTGGTTTGAAAATTAACTTCCACAAATCAAATGTTGAGAGGAATTCCCTTAAATGAAATGCAAAATCTTTAAATTGTACTCTCATAAGGATACCTTTCATTTACTTGGGGTTAGAAGTAGGAGGTAAACCATGGAAAAAGCAGTTCTGGGAGCTAATTTTGAATGAGATAAGTGTTAGGTTGAGTACTTGGAAGGGGAGATTCTTATCTTTGGCGAGAAGAATTTGCTTTATTAAGTTGGTATTTTGTGTCTTACCCCTACTTGATTTATCCTTTTATAAAGCTTCGGCATCAGTGTGTAATAGAATAATCAGTATCTATAGGAGGTTTCTTTGGGCATGGGAAAGATATCATACATCAATAGTCTGGGTCAGTTGGGAGAATGTATGTAAACCTTAGAGGAAGGAGGGTTGGGGATTAGAGATACCAGAATGTTTAACAGTGTTTTGTTTGCAAAATGGAAATGGCGGCTGGTGAGAAAAGAACAAGGAAAGTGAGAAGATATTTTTGCATCAAAATACAGCTTGGAATCAAGGCGAAGCCAGACCAATGTGAAATTTCAATCTTGGTGGTAGAGATACTTAAGTAAAGTATGTGGCGACGGAGAAGACCAAGGATGGTTCCAAAAAACATTAGTTTGGAAAGTTGGATCTGAGAACAGAGCAACATTCTGGGAAGATGTTTTGGTTGGTGATAATAAACTTGCTAATTTGTACCTTAGGTTGTACCCCATATCATTGGACTAGGGAATGATGATGGGCGACGTAGGTGTGTGGGAAGAAGTAGTTTGGTATTGGAGGTTGAGGTGGATGAGGGTCAGGTTTGACTGGGAATCTGTACAAGAAGAATAAATGTCAAGGTTCATCTCTGAAGAAGTTTTGAATAGGGAGGAATCATACCTCCAACTTTGGGAAGGGGATAGGGAATTCTCAGTTAAGTCAGCCTACGTGTGTGTCTCGCTAATCAAGTCAATGGCCCGACTGATGGACTCTTTAAAACAGTTATGGTAGAGTAAAACATTGTCTATTGTTTTAACTACTGCTTGGAGAATACTGTTGGATAATAAACTTGATAATTTGTACCTTAGGTTGTATCCCATATCATTGGACTAGGGAATGATGATGGGCGAGGTAGGTGTGTGGGAAGACGTAGTTTGGTATTAGAGGTTGAGGTGGATGAGGGTCAGGTTTGATTGGGAATTTGTACAAGAAGAATAAATGTCAAGGTTCATCTCTGAGGAAGTTTTGAATAGGGAGGAATCATACCTCCAACTTTGGGGAGGGAATACTATAGGGAATTCTCAGTTAAGTCAGCTTACGTGTGTGTCTCACTAATCAAGTCAATGGCCCGACTGATGGACTCTTTAAACAGTTATGGCAGAGTAAAGCATTGCCTAATGTTTTAACTACTGCTTGGAGAATACTGTTGGATAGAATGCCAACAAGAACCAACCTTATCAGAAGATGAGTGGTAGTTAGTTAATCTATTTGTGCGCTTTGACAAACTTTGGAAGAGACCTCTCAACACTTCTTCCTAGAATGTGCCATTGCGCAACGAGTGTGGGTTCTATGCTTTAGGTGGATAGGTATCATTTTTGTCCAACATAAGGATTTGAAGTGTCACTTTGAGAATTTCCACTTAGCATATTTGAGTATTAAGCAGAATCTGTATGGAAAGGCATATGGGTGGCTGTAGTAAGAGGAATTTGGGAGCAACGAAACTTGGTTATCTTTAAACAAGGAATACCAGATGCTGAAGAAATTCTCCATCAGACATAACTTAGATCATGGTTATGGATGAAACATAGGGTTCGTTCCTTCAATTATTATTTTTTGTATTGGCATTTGTATCCTCACCATTGTCTTAAAAGTTATTGTTAAAAAGGAAGGACACGAGAGTATCTTGGAATATCTTGGAAGTTCCTATTTTGAAGGGTGGAAGGTAGAAGTGGAAGTCTCTCTTTTTATCTTCTTTAATCCATAAACAATCAATATATATTTCAATAAGATTTTGGATTTGAAAAGTCAGTAAAGTTTACAAATGAAATTAAATCATCCATTAAATTAATACATTTTTAATCTACATTTAAAAATGTAATTTATATAAGATAAACTAATTAGGTTCGCTTTTGGATTTCTGTTACTTAACCGCTTTCAATTCAACCCCTCATTATAATTGTGTTGTTGGTTTGAGTAATACTAAACTCAACTTATTAAGTAAATTTCTGAGTTTGAATTTTGTTAATGAAAGAAAGAAGCGTTGGATGAAAAATTATAACGAAAAAGTCATTGATAAAAAGTTAATAATACTTTATATCAATAATATGATTAGTTAAAAAGATAATAAATTTAGAAGAAAATTAATTTTTATATATTTCATTAAATTGATTTAATTAGTTTTTTAAAAAAATTACTTTGTTTATATTCTTTTGTTACATATTACAATTTACAAAACAAAATTGCCTATATATCTTAATTGAACATTATTGATATAGACACAACTAATTAAATTTGGTTTAGTTTAATTTCTCAACCATTATACAAATCGAAAAATAACTTCATCCTTTCCAGAAACACTTTACCAACAACAAACAATAATCAAACCTTTAGTTTTATTTAATTTTCAATACAATATCTTTTAATAGTTTAAAATTCAATTGCAACAAGTCTACTACTATAACTTTAGAGTTCTGAATACTCTTAAAAGCTAATTTTTCAACCCAATCACTGCGTTACTTTAAAAAAACAAATGTTTATACATATAACTTTCCAAAATTTCAATAATTACATTATTGAAATATATTGTATTGATTGTAATATAATATTTGTTTGGTTATAACGGGTTATAACTTTGAAGTTTCTAATTTAGTAACTTATTTTTTTTAACTACAATATATTATATTATTGCTGGTACCTTTTTGCTATAGCATAATTATTTCAAATATAGTTGTAAGTACATGCCTTAAATGTGACATTAATACATGTATTAATTCCAAACCATTAATAAAATAACGTTTTCTTTTCTTGATGGAGTGAATGAATAATTTTTAATAGTCAACTCCTAAAGCTCTTATGCATAATAAGTTAGACTCTTAATTAAAGTTTGTTTACCCAACTATAAAATTAAAGATTGATTTTAAAAATAAAATTTATTAATATTTTATAGATTTTTTTTCTTATGAGTTTATTAAAAAAATCTCATAAATATAAAAGTTAAATATAATTTTTGTTTCACGTAATGAAGAACTGTATTTCGTCCCTCATTGAATGTATAGTTATATTGCATCATTATAATTTTGATATAATGTAAAACATCCTCAGAACAATATTAACAAGTTTATGATGTGACAAATGAAGTTTGTGTATTTTACACTACAAGAAAATCATGAAATAGAAACCAATTTTAGAGAAAAAAAATTAATTAGTTGCTATAGTGACTAAATTAGAGACCATTTTAGGGACTAAATAAATTTTTAGTTTCTAAATTAGTTTCTATTATTGTTAAATGGTTTCTAAATTGGTATCTAATTATCAACTAAGGTTTTTGCTACTAAATTTAGAATCTAAATAATTGGTAATTAAAACATTGGTAGCTAATTAAATACCAATTAAGAAACTATTTCACAGTAATAGAAACTAATTTAGAAATAAAAAATTTATATAGTCTGAAAATGGTCTCAAATTTAGTCACTATAACAACTAATTATTTAACGATAGTCATATTTTTAGAGTAAAAACATCTATTGTTACTCATAAAACACCTATTGTTATTTAGACTGCATATTCCTGTCCATCTTCAGAGACCTTGCAGAGTTCTCTTTTATTGCCACAAACCACTGCATTAGTTGAATCACAGTATTTATGGTCATATTGGTTGACTTCTTTTCTTTCTGTTTCATGCACCTTACTCACAATAAATTACAATTTTCGATTCTTTAAGATTCCCATCAATTAAACACTGTTAATTAATATTCACTATAATTAAGTTTAATTCTATTTATTAATCTTAGAGATAAGAGAACACAATAAGTACTCTCAGTTTTTTATTATCTTTTTCGTTTAGCCAGTAACAAAGAAATATAATAAAAAACTTTATTATAATATATATAATTTTCTTTTTTACTTCTTTATTTTCCACCTGCGTAAGAAATATATATGTAAATTATTTAAAATTAAAAACAAATAAAAGCTTAATAATAAAAAATAGTTAATATTATTATTATTAAAACATTAATTGACATATATAAATATATGTAAAAAAAAATTTATAGATAACAAAAAATAAAATTAATAGAATTATTAAGAGTATTTTAACCCATTTAAAAAATATATAATGTAAAATATAATTAAAAGGATTTAAATCTTCTAATCCTCCAACAATTCAGAACCTAGAACAAAATAACCCACATTTAACCATACTTATTTTTTTCTCTTTCTTTATTTAAAAATAATCATATTTATTTTCTTTCCTTTCTTTATTTTATAAAATCTGCAAAATAATTTACATTTTTGAAACAACTTATTATTAATAATAATCATTTATATAATCTAAGAACTAAAAAGAGTTTATCTACATATAAATTTTACTAGGATTATTTTTTTATAATTATAATAATAGGGATTAATAAATAAAACAGAAGAATTAAAACTAAAAAAAGTCACTATAAAAACTAAAAATTTATTTCCTTTAAATTTCATCATGATTTCAAAAGAGTATAGATAAGACACCGGAAGGAGCATGAGACTTTATGTTACCTTCATACAAAATCAACATTGTTTCAAAAACTAGACGATAAATTTCTTAATGTTTGAATTGATTTCTTCACAAGATGAAATTAATTCACATTTACTATCAAATAATAAAATTGATAACACACTTGTCATTTAAAAACTATAAAAAAACTATAATGTTGTCACTCACCTCTTACCTCTAATAAATTTGTGAGGTCCCTTTCTCCTATAAAGACCAATTTGAGGGGACCATTATTATTTAATTATTTTAATTTGTCATTATCACTACCAACTTTTCTTATCTCAAAAGGGTCCCAATTTTGTTCAAAATTGCTACCTTTCGTAGAGGCAAGTAAAAGATAGTGGTCATCATTGTAAAAATGTTTCTCTAACAAATTCATACATGCAAAACTGGAGGTGGAATTGGAGTAGGTGTAAGTAGAGGAGGAGGGTTTGGAGGTGGAGTAGGAGGAGGCTTTGTAACCAATAATATTCTCACTACTAATTTCACTTGTTTAAAACCTACTCTTACCACCTACCTAACTACACTGTTCTAATAATTTTAAACCTAAACCTATGATAATAAATTCAACATAATTGAAAATGTGTGCAATTAATACATTTTTTATATTTCATGGTTCACTATAATGTAAATTTTATATGTTGCTATTTTCAAAATACTTTTTCATTTTTATGAGCATTATTGCAACCTGCACGTCAACACACACATATTTTTGTTTTTGTTTTAACTTGATGTTAGCTTTACGAAATAGAAGGATAGAAATTGCATAGGAACAACAAATAGTTATAAATGCATAGAAATGAAACTTGTTTCTTGCACTTAATTGAGAGCAGTGTGTAAATTGAAGTTTGAGCTAAAATGAAACCATCCAACAATGGCAGGATAAGTTGGACCATATAAGAAGGTCACAAAAATCCAAAGATTGAATTAAATAGATGGATGGTTACATGACTGAAACTCATTTTGGATCCACTCTATTAATTGTGAAGACCTATAAGTCTTCTCTAGGCTCAGTTATTTCAAGCTCAAATTCCTAGTTTTTTTGTAAGCAAATGTGAGCACGGTAGCCATGCATGCCTACCTTTTGACAAATGGTGATTTTATCTTCTTCTTATCTCTTCATTGCAAAAGATGAGAAAGAAATATAAGATTTTCTTATCTTCTTTGGTCCATACATAACTAACCTAGATTACATTTGCCAAATGGTGATTCTATCTTCTCCTTATCTCTTCATTGCAAAAGATGAGAAAGAATTATGAGATTTTCTTATCTTCTTTGGTCCATACATAACTAACCTAGATTGCATTGCATTCTTTTCATTTAGGATATCTTTTCAAGAAGTAATGTTTTCAAATCAAAGTAACCGTCAAATTAATAAATATTTCTTTTTAAGTACATGATTTTGGATTTGGAAAGTGAGTAAAATTTTCAAATGAAATTAAAATCATCCATTAAATTAATAAATATTTCAATCTACAGTTAAAAATGTAATTTATATATGTTAAAGTAATTTAATTTTCAATTTAATCCGTTAGCTTGGATTTATATTTTTGTTACTTCACCTCTTTGAATTCAACCCCTCATTATAGTTAAGTGTTGTTGGTTTGAGTAATAATAAACTCAACTTATTAAGTAAATTTCAGAGTTTGAATTTTGTTAATGAAAGAACCATTGGATGAAAGGAGAAGCCTCTTCAGTTTCCGATGAGGGGAGAGTTTTGAAAAGGTGGCACATACTTTAGTGGAGGAATTAATTCTGCTGGAAGCACTCAAAACTAACTTTGGAACTAAGGAAAGAGAGAAATATTAAATTGAAAAACGTGGATGGTTCCTGCTGAAATATGGGCAAATGACTTAATGTGTAGTAGTGGGCCGGTTCAGGCCCAATTGGGTACAAAAAGTTGGGTGGAAAAATCCTAATTTTTTACCTAATTGCTGACGTGGCTATACAGTTAGGGTTTGGTCTGGAGGAGCGGCGAACAGGATGGGAGGCGGCGGTGCCTGTGGAGGTCACGGCGGAGAATCAGAAGGTGAGCAAGACAGCGTGCCTGTTGGAGCGGAACTCTCTGCGATGCCGAGAATGGCCGCGACGCAGCGGAGGAAAACGTTGGGGGTTCCGACAAAGACACGTTCTTGAAGACGTCAAAGGCGGCAGAGCGGGGACGGAGGTTGGCGGTGGTGCGGTAGCGGGGGCAGCGTTGGAGTCGCGTGTGGCGGCGAACAGCGCTGGCGCTGTTGCGGGAGGTGGGGTACGGCGGCGGTACGGAGGTGCGCGGCGGGTGTGCGGTGGCAGGGACAGTGCAGGTTGATGAGGGGTGAGGTGGAGTTGATTGACGACGAAAGCAAAAGGAGTTCTTTCGACTCACGTGACAATTTGGAGGGTTATTAAAAATAAGGTAGTTTCTAAGATAAATTTGGAGAGACGAGAGATAGCGACCGAGAACAATATTTGTTACTTATTCGGATATTAGAGAGTCAACAAATCATTTATTTTTTGGATGCAAATTTAGAATCTTTGTTACTATTGGTTAAGAGTGAGTTCGGTTGATCTTATCGTCCCTTGACAACCCATAGCTTTGGTGCAAGAGTCCTCGATCACTGAGCTATTACGCACTAAGGGTGGCTGCTTCTAGGCAAACCTCCTAGTTGTCTCTGCACCCTACCTCCTTTATCACTGAGCGGTCATTTAGGGACGTTAGCTAGTGATCCGAGCTGTTTCCCTCTCGACGATGAAGCTTATAGGTTAGCGAGATTTGAAGACATATAAATAATTGTTTAGGTAGAGGTGGAGTGATCGATCATACTGAAATTTTTTTTTAACACAAATTAAGGTTTGGTCTTTGATGCTTCAAAGGTGGAGTGATTCTTGATATTTTTTGTTTCTTTTGTAATAGGTAGTGTTGAGAAAGGCAATAGAAGATTTCTTTATAATTTTTTTATGTTTATGTGAAATATAGCCGATTTATTTTAATTGTTTCTTGTTAATAAAAAAACATATCAAATATAGTAATTAGTGAAAATTTATAATGAAAATTACTCATTATCAATAATATGGTTAGTTAAAAGATAATAAATTAAAAAAAAAACTAATTTTTGTATATTTCATTAAATTGATTGAATTAGTTTTTTTATTTTTTTTAACTTTAACTTTGTTTATTCTTTTATTAAATTTTTTTTTTATCGGCCTTCCTTTATAACGTTACAATTTACAAAACAGAATTGTTTATATATCTTAATGGAACATCGTTAATATAGACACAACTAATATATTAACTTAGAATGTTTAGTAGAAAGGAGTGGAAACAGTTACAAGCTTGTAAAATAAATGAAGTAAAGTTATAATTATATAAATTTTGTTTAGTTTACTGTGTTTGATTTTTTAAATAAAAAATTTAAACAATCAATTTTGATCTAAAGAATGAAAGATAATTATTCACAAGCATTTTTATTGAATTTTAATTTCTAATAATATTTTAGGTTGATGTGATTAAACTACTAAGACTTTTGAAATTTAACATCACTTTTTAGTATACAGGTTTGAAATTTTTATTAAAAGAAGAATATGAAAATGTTTAGTTTTATAAAAATGCTTTTATGTTAGGCATCATTATGCAATTGACATCTTAGCTAGACTGACATCTCAACTAACAATAATTATTTGTCATCACATGAAAAAAGTATTATTAAAAAAAATACAAAAATATGAGAGGACTAGGCCAAAACCCATATATTAACAAAAACGATACATAGATAGACTATACCTATTCATAAAGAATTCTAATAATAAATTAGATAGAAACTTATTAAACCAATGTTGCTGATGAAAAAAAAAATAATGAAATTATTTTCTATGAATAAATCATAAATTAGTCAACTTATCAGCATGCACATCCCCTTCACGAAAAATATGAGTAATCCTAAACTTGATTTTCCCACAGTAATTAAGACAAGTATTCCATCGATTCTAAAGCATCCTAGAAACATTTGTCCTAGCAGTAAACGCAGCACAAACCAAAGCAGAATCACATTCCAACCAGACATTGATAAGCTCCATCTTTTGAGCTTCCTCCATAGCATGTATAACCTCATAAAACTCAGTAATTAGAGCAATCTGAACTTCAAGAAAGGCAGAGAAAGCTCCAATAAATTTCCTCATACTCCCACAGAAAATACCTCCACAAGTAGCAAAACCAGGATATCCCCTAGCAACCCCATTAGTGTTAATTTTAATCTAACCTGGTGAAAGAAACTCTCATCTCACAAGAAGAGGATGAAATCTAACATATCATTTTTTATCATTTACCCATCATGTGAAAATGTTTAGTTTGTCTATCTACTTATTGATCAATTAATGACTTCATAATGAAGCAATGAAACAACTTAGAATGAAATTTCAACCAAAACAACATGGAAAATGCATCTTTATATGTTTAATCTTACTTCTCAATTTCATTGAAAAACAATTCACTAACTTATTTTACTAACTTATTTGATTTTGATGCAAAATTAGTGAATTCTTGAACATTAACTTGCAAAACTAAAAACATTATGGTCAATCCTTTCATGAATACTTAAAATTTGTAACTTATAAATTTGGTTTCATTTATTTTGCTTTATTTTATAAACAAAACTAAAGCAGACAATTCTACTGAAAGAATAAATATAATCAAACCTTTAGTTTTATTTAATTTTCAACTTTTAATAGTTTAAAATTATGTTATTCAATTTATACATATTTTTTTTTATATAGGTGTTATTTAAAGCCTAATAACTCAGTCTTGTCAGCATATTCACTTGCGACATGTACCTACAACTTTAGAGTTCTGAATACTCTTAAAAGCTAAATTTTCAATCCAGCTACTGTATTACTTTAAAAACAAATATATATATATATAAGTTTCAAAAATTTTAATAATTACATTATTAAAATATATTGTATTAATTGTAATATAATATTTTTTTGATAATAACTTAGAAGTTTCTAATTTTGTAACTTATTTTTTTTAACTACAATATATTATATTATTGCTGGTATTTGTTTACTATAGCATAATTATTTCAAAAGATACTTGTAAGTAGACGCGTTAAATGTAGCATTGATACATATATTAATTCCAAACCATTCTAAAATAACATTTTCTTTTCTTAGGAATAGTTTATAATAGTTTCAACTTCTATACAAAATAAGTTAGAGTCATATTTAAAATTTGTTTATCTAAATGTAAAATTAAAGATTCATTTTTAAAATACGATTTATTTATTTATTATAATTTTTTTTATGAGATTATTAAAAAATTTAAAATATATAAGAGTTAAATATGTTTTTCGTCAAATACTGTATTTCGTCCTTCATAGAATGTGTAGTTATATTGCATCATTGTATTTTATGAAGTTATGTAAAACATCCTCAATAATAGACGGTATTTACGAGTTTATGATGTGACAAATGGAGTATATGGTTTGTGGATTTTACTTTGAATTTTAAACCTAGGAATGATTGCATTTGACTGGAAATATTTGAATCATTTATAGTGTAGAAGAAGGTGTTTGATATTGAGTGATTGCAATTGTGTCATTGTTGTTGCAATTGGAAGCAAGGTGAAGAAAATAGTGCTTTGTAATAGTGTGTTTTTCTTCGTTGTGCTAAGTGGAAACATGATTTTGAAATCGTAGTAAGTATTTTTTTTTTCCTTTTGCATTTCTTCATAGATTGTGACTCAATTTCATTGTCTAGCTGATGATGTGGAGGATGTTAGGATTGGAATGGAGAGTGAATAAGGGGTTTGTGACAATGTTTGTGAGGGTGGTCAATCTAGAATGGAGAGTGAAAAGTGTGCTAGTATGAATGTTTGTGAGGGTGGTGAATCTTAAATGGATGATGTCATTATAAATAAAAACTAAATAAAGTCATTATAAAAACTAAAAATTTATTTATTTTAAATTTCATCATGATTTCAAAAGAGTATAGAATCATAAGATATAATACGAGGGAGCATGAGACTTTCAGATGTTACCTTCATACAAGATCTACATTGTTTAAAAAAGCTAGAAGATAAATTTCTTAAAGTTTGAATTGATTTCTTCACAAGACGACATTAAACTATTAATGTTCATTTATCATGTTACCCTTGAAATGATAGATAAAATAAATACTGAATTTTGATGGATAAGTGTATGAAAAGTCTTCACATCTACTATGAAATAATAAAATTGATAACACACTTGTTATTTAAGAACTACAATGTTGTCACTCACCTCTTACCTCTAACAAGTTCGTGAGGTCCCTTTCTCCTATTTTTTTATCCTCAAATAATAAATAAAATAAAATGCGACACTTTAGGGGTGTCCCAACTCTTATACAAATACTTCGGGAGTGTCTCAACCCTTATACAAAAATGATCATGGCCAACCTGCTTAACACCTGATCTATAAACAAACTTCAGGCTCAAGAAACCACCCAACCAATCCTTAATAATGAATATGAATGGTAGGCCATATCAAAAGAAAACATCAACTACACTGTCAGGATCCTTATAAGGGCAAAACACAATACAACCAAAACATCCCCTAATACCACAAAAAACCCACAAAAACATATACAAATGAAAAACCCTCAC
Organism: Phaseolus vulgaris; assembly: GCF_000499845.2. Lineage (NCBI taxonomy): Eukaryota > Viridiplantae > Streptophyta > Magnoliopsida > Fabales > Fabaceae > Phaseolus > Phaseolus vulgaris. Next base: position 3,881,278 of record NC_023759.2, read on the forward strand.
CCACAAAAAACTAACTCACACTTGAATCCACTTTCTTCAATCCTAAAAACCTTACATGCCTTTCTTCTATAACGACCAATTTGAGGGGACATTATTGTTTAATTGTTTTAATATGCCATTATCACTACCAACTTTTCTTACCTCAAAAGGGTCTCAATTTTGTTTAGAATTGCTACCTTTGATAGAGGCAAGTAAAATATAGTGGTCATCACTGCAAAAATGTTTCTCAACAAATTAATACATGCAAAACTTATGTACCTCTATCACTTGGTTAAAACCTAGTCTTACCACCAACCTAACTACACTGTTATAATAATTTTAAACCCAAACCTAATTTCATCTATGATCATAAATTCAACATAGTTGAAAATGTGTACAATTAATACATTTCTTATATTTCATGGTTCACTATAATGTAAATTTGATGTGTTATCCAAAGTACTTTTCCATTTTTGTGAGCATTATTGCAACCTACATGTCAACGCACACACATTTTTGTTTTTGTTTAACTTGATGTTAGCTTGACCAAATAGAAGGATAGAAATTGCATATGAATAGCAAATGGTTATACATGCAAATTGAAGTGTGAGCTAAAACGAAACCATCCAAAAATGGCAGAATAAGTTGGACCATATAAGAAGGTCGAAAAAATCCAAAAGATTGAATTAAATACACAATGCTTACATGATTGAGACTCGTTTTGGTTCCATTCTATTAATTGTGAAGACCTTTAAGTCTTCTCTAGGGCTCAATTATTTCAAGCTCAAATTCCTAGTGTTTTTGTAAGCAAATGCGAGCACCGGTAACCATGCATGGGATCAAATGCAAGTTCAACATATAGATGTCTAAGGACACAAGAAGTGGGGTTTTAGATCACTCTATGAGGCATTTTGGAGCATTAAGACGTTACCTTATTCAATGATAACTGCTTGGAGAGTTTTGGGGGATAGGCTACCGACTTGTGTTAACTTGGAGAAAATAGGGGTAAATTTGGAAAAAAATCTTGTGTGTTATGTGTGGGGAGGTCGAGGAATCCGGAAGTCATGTGTTCTTTAAATGTAAAGTAGCTTGGAGGGTTTGGTGCTTATGTAGTAAGTGGATAAGGGAGATTATGGTGTACCATTGGGATTCCATATCCCATTTTTTGCAATTTAAACTTGGTTGGGCAACACAAAAGATTAACAACATCTGGGAAAATGTGTGGATTGTTGTGGTTGGGGAAATTTAGAAGCAAAAGAATCTCATAATTTTTAAGAATGGTAGAGTTGATAGCTTAAAGATTTTTACTCATTTGATTTGGTTAGTATGTGGTATGGTGTTGATTGTATAAGAGTTGGGACACTCCTGAAGTGTCTCATTTTATTTTATTTATTTATGCTGAAAAAAATATTCATGCTTACCTTTTGACAAATGGTGACATTTTCCTTGATGGTTTGAGTTGACTTATTTTTATCCTTATTAACTTTCCCTGCTCACAATACATTTTCTTTCAAAAGTAACAAAACATTATATGTACAACTTACCAGAGTAAAGTGGTATCTTGGACTAAATCCAGGGAGCACACTATTGAAAGCTTGTCTTACCGACCATTAACTTTCCCAAAAAGGAAATTCAAGTTCATCATCCAAGATCCCTGACATATATCAACTTCATTGTTGACTTCAAGTGCATTATGTTCCATTTGTTGTTAGCAATCAAACCACCAAATTGTAGTGACCAGACTCATTGTCATCTCATTCCATTTGATGTTGCTCGCCCAATGCTCTGATCTCTTTTAGGCCCTCTTCATCCATGGCTACATGCATGCTTCCACTAGCTTGAGTTGTAGTACTGGATTCAACGATATTCATCACTGTGGAAACCCTTTCTCCCTGTGACTGTGATATTCCAATCAAAGGAACGTCTTGGTCAGTCACAAATGGATGGGAAATTAATGTTGGAGATGAGTAAGAGCATAGTAATTAGTTATTGTTGTAAGGACAAAGGGCAGGTTCTAAAATGATGTTGTTATTCAGCACAAGGGTAGGATCCAACATGTTGTTATCCAACACAAGGGTAGGAGGATCTAACATGTTGTTATCCAGCAAAAGGGTAGGATCCAAAGTGTTGTTGTTAAGCAAAATGGTAGGATCCAATGTGTTGTTATTAAGCAAAAGGGGGGTCCTAAATTGTCGAAACTGTGTAGATTGAGGTTGAATCTCAATGCCTGACTTAAAAGTATGAAATTGGGAGTTTTGGCTGAAGGGGTGGATGAGCAAATGGAGAAGGAATGGTGTTGGGGTAGAAATTTGGAATTGGAAGAGGAGGTGGAGGAAAATGAAGAGAAGGAAAGGGTGGGAAGGGAGAGGAGTAAGAAAGATCATTTAAGTAATGTGAAATTTTGTTTGAGGATGATAGAAACATCCTAGGCCTTCTCCTAGCCTTGAATCTTCCATTTGGGCTAAACCTTGAATAAAAGGGAGGATGGAAAGACAGTGGTTGATTTTGTTGGAGTTGTTGATGCTCATTAGCCAGTTTCATGGTTGCGTTGTGGTATTCAAGGCAGTGACAATCTCTTTCCTTGCCTCCGCTATATTCATTAGCTTTTCTTGATAAGGCATGTTAGTAAGCCTTCTTCTAACTTGTCTCCTGAGTCGTTGTTGGCCATGTTGTTGTCTTAGATTTTGATTTGGGGAAACATGGCCATCAACATCAACATCAACACAACTTGAGGCTTTGTTGTTAATGGTGGAGTGTATTGGTTTTAAGGTGTCCAATTTTTTCTTATGATTGTAAGCAAATAAGAGTTAAGAAGGAGGAGATGGAGGAGGAGGAGGGTCTTGTTGAATTTCTATGAACTTTTTTTTTTTGCTTTAGAGACTATCTCTACCTCTCATTTCTATGGGGTTTTGTATGAACATGGGTGTGAATAGAAGGGAGAAGGGAGAGGAAAAGTTGGTGGAATCATGGTTTTTCTCCTATAATAGATACCAAGTCATAATATACAGGAAGATAGTGAAGCAAAAAAGTTTTAAATCTTCTTCAAGGCCTCGAGTATTATTATAAAGAGATGGGGACAACATAGAGCTTTTATGTTGTTTTGGATTTTCCCCTATTTTGGCAAACTACGCTTGTTACCATTTTATTACCACCCACTTTAAATGGATTTCTTCAGCTCATTGGTCTCACTCAGTCACACACCGAGTCATGTCTTCAACGCTACAATACAAACTTTGCCTCTATCTTTGCTAAATACCCTTTCCCTTACCAAAATCATTCAACAACAAAATAAATAAATTGCATTCTCAAACAACAAAATCAATGAAATTTGTTCATAATTTTTGTAACCATTTTTTTAATTTGATTGGTATGAGAAATTCAATATAGGATGAATGCATGTTTCTATTGTAAAGGAAGGTTTATGATTATGATATAAGATGATTCCTTCCCAAGTCTTACATTATATAGTTTATTTAAATTTGTAGTGCTCTCTTTTTCATTAACAATTGATTATAGTAATTATGAACATTAACAACTTATTATAGTAATTAACCAATTAAAATTAACTGTCACTACAAGTTTTAACTTAATTAGCATAATATTGAATGAAATCTCCATTCAAATAGAAAAAAAATAAAAAAATAAAAGTAAATTTAAGGCTTAAATTCTTGAAGAAAAACCGTATGTATAAATTTGTTTATATGTTTTCTCATTTCACTATTTTCATGTTTTATTTCTCATTTGTTTGTTGTGTTGTGACTAAATATTTTCTATTTTCATGGTTGAAAATATGACAGAAACCGTAACGGCTATTCAAAACTTCATCTTTTGTGACGGATTACTTGAACCATAATTGTGTGCAATAATCCTAGAAAACATACTATTTCTGCAGACACCTGAGAGAAGATTTGGAAGTGTACTTTCCGATAATTCAGCTTCTGAGCACTGCAAAAATTCCAACATGAAATATTCGTACACAAATTAAATACAACAAATTCATTTTAAAATACACAGAAAAAAAACTAATATACAATTTTCTCCATTTTCTTGTTCTAAAATATTCAGTTCTTCAATATTTTAAAATAATGATTTTATTCTAACTGTCTCGATTAAAATATTGTTTGTTACTTTTTTTAATAGGATAAACAAAAAGTTTACCAAAAGTACATACACAAATAACGTTTTATTCGTAATTATAAGAAGTTTTCGAGTCATGAAAAAAATTGCGTATATTTTCATGTTTCCGTTATTATCATATTAATATGTGACGTGTAAGTTAACATTATAATGTTTTAATATTAATACTTGAGTAATAGACTAATTTCGCCATCAAGATTTCTAATATAGGAAAACATACCAAAAAAAATCATAAACTAAAATATTAATTTATACATAAATTAAAATGATTTTTTTTTATAAAAGAACTGCTACAAATTAAATTTAATATAAACTAATTTTATCTCGTGAGAAACTAACTTTAATTTTTGTTTACTTAAATTCTTATGCATAAATTTATTGAAACATGACCTACATATCAAAGTCTTAATTTGCATAATCAAAGTAAGATCAATAATTTTAAAAAAAATGAAAACCAAATATCTATATTTTAAAGTAGAGTGATCAAAATTATGAATTGAAACAAATAGAAAGATCAAAATTATATTTTAGCCTATAAATATCATATAGTAAGAAGTATAAGTGATATTATAAAAAAATAAAATTTTTATCTATTTTTTTCTATATCTAATAAATGATTTATATGATATGTTTTTTATTATTTGATGCTATACAAAAATGTTACAATGAAAGCTTAAGTTTTTTAAACTTATATGAACATACACGAAACCTAAATTATAAAAAAATATTATGTGTAACAACCAAATTATTTAAGTTAATAGAATTACGTGGAATAAAATGAATTTTTTTAAATATTATAAATAAATTTAAAAAACTTTATTTTTCTTATAAAATTTCATTTCTTTATATTTATTAATTCTCTATACTTTTTCTAAACTTCTTTATTGTCTTTATTTTTTCACTATCACATCACACCTTTGAAGAGATAGTTAATAATAAATTAAAATAAACTAATCAAAATCTTAATCAGAAAGACACCAATTTCCTTTTACACAGAAAATAGAGAAATAATTATAATAAAAAAACCTTGACTTGCAACATTTATTTACACTGCATCTTTCTGTCCATCTTCAAAGACTTTGCAGACTTCTACTTGATTGAATCACAGTATTTATGGTCATATCGGTTGACTTATTTTCTTTCTCCTTCATGCACCCTACTCACAATAAATTACAAATTTTGATTCTTTAAGATTCCCATCAATTAAACACTCTTAATTAATGTTCACTATAATTAAGTTTAATTCAATTTATAATTCCTAAAGTCGTATCTTAGAGATAAAAGAACTTAATAAGTTACTCCCTCATGTTTTTATTATCTTTTTCGTTTAGCCAGTAACAAGAAATATAATAAAAAAACTTTATTATAATAAAAATAAATATAGAATTTTCTTTTTTACTTTTTTATTTTCCACCTACATAATAAATACATATGTAAATTATTTAAAGATTAAAAATACATAAAATGTGATGGATAAGTACTCAAAACTCTTTACATTTACTATGAAATAATAAAATTGATAACACACTTGTCATTTAAGAACTACAATAATGTCACTCATGAGGTCCCTTTCTCTTATAAAAGCTAATTTTGAGGGGACCATTATTATTTAATTGTTTTAATATGTCATTATCACTACCAACTTTCCTTATCTCTAAAGGGTCCCAATTTTGTTCAGAATTGCTACCTTTGAGAGAGGCAAGTAAAAGATAGCGGTCATCACTCCAAAAGTGTCTCTCAACAAACTCATACATGCAAAATTGGAGGCGGAATTGGAGGAGTGTAGGTGGAGGTGGCGGATTTGGTGGCGACGGTGGCTTTGGAGTTGGTGGTGGCTTTGGTGGTGGCGGTGGCGGTGATGTTGAATTTGGCGGTGGGCACTAAGTAGAACATAAGAGTGTTGATAAAAGTTTGGCATGCAAGAGTGATTGAAATTGTTTTACACATTCCATGTTTTGTTTTAAAGATAAGAGTTGATGCTTATAACATTTGAATTAAGTTATATTGCAAGCAATGATTTCTACTCTTCTATATTAGATGTTGCATGGGAAGTAAAGCTTTGTAACCATCCAACAATGGCAGAATAGGCTGGACCATATAAGAAGGTTGCAAATATCCAAAGATTGAATTAAATACTCAATGCTTACATGACTAAGACTTGTTTTGGTCCCATTCTATTAATTGTGAAGACCTATGAGTCTTCTCTAGGCTCAGTTATTTCAAGCTCAAGTTTTCAAATGAAATTAATCATCCATTAAATTAATAAATTTAAGTTTAAAATGTAATTTATTCAAGTTTAACTAAATTTTATTTTATTTTCAATTTAATCCATTAGGTTAGCTTGGATTTATCCTCTTATTACTTCACCACTTTCAATTCAACCGTTAATTATAGTTAAGTGTTGTTGGATTGAGTAATACTAAATTCAAAGTAAATTTTGAGTTTGAATTTTATTAATGAAACAAATAACCATTGGGATGAACGACCATACCAAAAATAGTTAGTAAAAATTTATAACAAAAATTAGTCATTGATAAATGTTAATAATTCTTTATATCTATAATATGGTTAGTTAAAAATATAATAAATTCAGAAGAAAAATATTTTTTATATATTTCATTAAATTTATTTAATTAGTTTTTTTTTTAACTTTAACTGTGTTTATTCTTTTATTACGTTACAATACAAAATTGCCTATATATCTTACTGGAACATTACTATTAATATAGAAACAACTAATTAATATAGTACCCTAGAATGTTTAGTAGAAAGGAGTGGAAACATTTACAAGCTTGTAAAATAAATTAAGTAAAGTCATAATTATATAAATTTGGTTAAATTTAGTGTGTTTGATTTTTTTTTAATTAAACCAATAAGTTTGATCTAAAGAATAAAAGAAAATACATGCATTTTTGTTGAATTTTAATTTATAATAATACTTTAGGTTGGTGTGATTCAACTCTCAACACTAAAATCTAACCTCAGTTTTTACCATAAGGTTTGAACAATTTATTAAAAAAAATGAAAATGTTTAGTTTGTCTATATATATACTAATTGATCAGTGACTGGAGTTTCAACCAAAACAACATCGGAGTGCATATTTATATGTTCAACCGTACTTTTCAGTTTCACTGAAAAACAATTCACTAACTTTACCTTAGTAGGCTATTTTAAGTATGATCTATAATGTTATAGAGGAAGAAGTAAAGGAAGAGGTTTGGCCGTGTGAAGGTTCAAAGAACTCATGACCAGATGAGTTTATTTTAACTTCATCAAGTATAACTGGGATACTCTTAAGCACAACATTGTGGAAGTTGTGCTTTGTTTTCAGGAAACAGGTTGCTTTTCGAAGGGTTGTAATGTCTCTTTTATAACCTTAGTACCTAAAGTAAGAGATCCCATAAATCTCGATCAATATAAACCTTAAGAATGTACTCTCTATGGTTATTGATGACATCCAGTTGGTTAGATGAATGTTTGATAGCGCGTCTTAGTGGCCAATTAGGTGGTTGAGGAGATAAGGAGGTACTAGAGGAGTGGATTGTGTTTGAAGGTGGACTATGAAAAGGCGTATGATTCAATAAGGTGGAATTTCTTATATGATATGCTACACAGACTGGGCTTTCACTATAAATGGATCAAGTGGGTCAAAGGCTGCTTGAAGTCTGCAACGGTATCAGTTCTGCTGAATGGAAGCCCCACGACAGAATTTTATCCATCTAGAGGGTTGAGGTAGGGAGATCCATTAGCTTCGCTCCTCTTTCTTGTTGTAGCTGAAGGCTTGGGCGGGCTACTTAGACAAGCGCTTTAAGGAGAATCTACTTAAAGGTGTGAAGGTGGGAAGGAGTGAGATTGAATCTTGCATGTTACAATTTGCGGATGATACTTTAGTCATGTGTGAAGACTCCTTCTCCAATTTCATTGCAATTAAAGTTATATTAAGGTGTTTTGAGTTGGTCTCTGGTTTTGAAAATTAACTTCCACAAATCAAATGTTGAGAGGAATTCCCTTAAATGAAATGCAAAATCTTTAAATTATACTCTCATGAGGATACCTTTCATTTACCTGGGGTTTGAAGTAGGAGGTAACCCATGGAAAAAGCAGTTTTGGGAGTCAATTTTGAATGAGATAAGTGTTAGGCAGGAAGAATTTTCTTTATTAAGTTGGTATTTTCTGCCTTATCCCTATTTTATTTATCCTTCTATAAAGCTCCGACATCGATGTGTAATAGAATAATCAGTATCCAGAGGAGGTTCCTTTGGGCATGGGAAAGAGATCATACATTAATAGCCTGGGTCAATTGGGAGAATGTATGCAAACCTCTAGAGGAAGGAGGGCTGGGGATTAGAGATACCAGAATGTTTAACAGTGCTCTGTTAGCAAAATGGAAATGGCGGTTGGTGAGCAAAGAACAAGGAAAGTGGAAAGATATTCTTGCATTAAAATACGACTTGGAATCAGGGCGAAGCCAGACCAATGTGAAATTCCAATATTGGTGGTGGAGAGACTTAAGTAAAGTATGTGGCGACGGAGAAGACCAAGGATGATTCCAAAAAACATTAGTTTGGAAAGTTGGATCTGGGGACAGAGCAAGATTCTGGGATGATGTTTGGATTGGCGACAGTAAACTTGCTAATTTGTACCCTAGGTTGTATTCCATATCATTAGACTAGGGGATGATGATGGGCGAGGTAGGTGTGTGGGAAGACATAGTTTGGTACTGGAGGTTGAGGTGGGGGAGGGTCAGGTTTGACTGGGAATCTGTACAAGAAGAAGAAATGTCAAGGTTCATCTCTAAGGGAGTTTTGAATAGGGAGGAATCAGACCTCCAACTTTGGGGAGGGGATACTATAGGGGAACTCTCAGTTAAGTCAGCTTACGTGTGTCTCGCTAATCAAGTCAATGGTCTGACTGATGGACTCTTTAAACAGTTATGGCAGAGTAAACTAATTAGGTTAGCTTTTGGATTTATATTTTTGTTACTTCACCGCTTTCAATTCAACCCTCATTATAGTTAAGTTATAACTCTGTTGTTGGTTTGAGTAATGCTAAACTCAACTTATTAAGTAAATTTCTGAGTTTGAATTTTGTTAATGAAAGAAATAACAAATGAAAAGTTATAACGAAATCATTGATAAAAGTTAATAATACTTTATATCAATAATATGGTTAGTTAAAAAAATAATAAATTTAGAAGAAAGCTAATTTTTATATATTTCATTAAATTGATTTAATTAGTTTTTATTTTGTTAGCTTTAACTTTGTTTACATTCTTTTATTACATATTACAATTTACAAAAGAGAATTGCCTATATATCTTAATTGAACATTATTAATATATACACTACTAATTAATATATTAACCTAGAATGTTTAGTAAAAAGGAGTGGAAACATTTACTGCAAAATAAACGAAGTAAAGTCATAATTATATAAATTTGGTTTAGTTTAGTGTGTTTATTTTTTTAAATAAGAAAATTAAACCAATCAATTTTTATCTAAAGAATAAAAGAGAATCAAACACAAGCATTTTTGTTGAATTTTAATTTCTAATAATTTTAGGTTGGTATTTATGAACCCTTGTGAAATCTAACCTCAATTTTGAGTGCACAGATTTGAACAATTTATAAAAAAGAGAATATGAAAATGTTTAGTTTGTTATTTACTAATTTTTTTTTTATTAACAAGAAAGAATAAAATAATATAAACCACTTCAGGATGATCCATCCTTTATACAAATTGAAAAATAACTTCTAATCCTCCCCCTAGAACACTTTAACACTTTACCAACAACAAACAATACCTAGACCACAACAAAAAGCCTAATCAACCACTTAACAAACATTACTGAATCAATCTCATACAAATCAAAAGATCAAGAATAAAAAAAAAAAAGACTGAAGATACCTTGAAAGTTACCTATGACTAAATTTTTAATTGTATAAAAGTGAACATTTTTTAAACATCAATCACATCATCTTTAAAAAATAACATTATTCTTTTATTTTCTTATATTTATTACAATATAAAAATGCATCTTTATATGTTTAATCTTAGTTCTCAGTTTGACTGAAAAACAATTCACTAACTTATTTGATTTTGATGCAAAATTAGTGAGTTCTTGAACATTGTCTTGAAAAATGAAAAACATTATGGTTAATCCTTTCATGAATACTTCAAATTTGCAACTTATAAATTTGGTTTCATTTATTTTGCTTTATTTTCTAAACAAAACTAAAGCAGACAAGTTCTACTGAAAGAATAAATATAATTCAAACCTTTAGTTTTATTTAATTGTCAATACAATATATTTTAATAGTTTAAAATGATGTTATTCAATTTATACACTTTTTTTATATTTGTGTTATTTAGAGCCTAATCACTCATTCTTGGCAGCGTATTAAATTCCAACGTATCTTCTGAATACTCTTAAAAGCTAAATTTTCAACCCAATCACTGTGTTACTTTAAAAAACAAATGTTTATACATATAACTTTCCAAAGTTTCAATAATTACATTATTGAAATATATTGTATTGATTGTAATACAATATTTGTTTGGTTATAACTTTGAAATTTCTAATTTAGTAACTTAATTTTTTTTAACTACAGTATATTATATTATTGCTGGTACCTTCCTGCTATAGCATAATTATTTCAAAATATAGTTGTAAGTACATGCCTTAAATGTAGCATTAATACATGTATTAATTCCAAACCATTCATAAACCTTTTTTTTTTCTTAATGGAGTGAATGAATAGTTTCTAATAGTCAACTACTAAAGCTCTTATGCAAAATAAGTTAGACTCGTAATTAAAGTTTGTTTACCCAACTATAAAACTAAAGATTCATTTTTAAAATAAGATTTATTAATTTTTTATAGATTTTTTAGAGTAAAATTATTTTATATACTGTTGGTTAGTAAGGTGGGTGGTAGTCATATTTTTAGAGTAAAAACACCTATTGATACTCATAAATGTGAGAGGTATTTGCTAACAGAAGCAAAAATAAAGAATGTGTCAAAAAGTAATCTTGAAAAAAGTAATCTTTAAACTGCAAAGATAATATGAATGCATGAGTTTGTGGTTTTGTTTTTCTTACTTGTAAAAATACAGGTTTTTCTTCGTTGTAAGTGTGAGACTTCTAATTATTAATGTATTGATTCTAATATTAATAATTTAAATTATATTATATTATGAAGTTGGAGCAAAATAATTATTTTCAAAGGTTTTTTTTTAGTAATTGTTTATTGGATTTCATTTTTGAATAAATGTTTTTCTTTAAAACAATATCAGCCCATGAGTTAACCCTTGCACATAAGGTTTTTGTGGGCTTTTAGATCATGTGGGTATTTTTTATATGGCAAATGCTCCTTACACCATATCAATTCCATGCACCCAACCTGTTATTTAAAATGACATAAATATCCCTTTAAAATGACGAAAATAACCTTAAATAAAAGAAGAGTGAAATTACTTCAAGAACTTTTATCCAGAAATATTCCTGATTTAGATATTCGGAACACATTTTTTGAATTCCAAATATCTTTATCCATAATGTATTTTTTTTATTTTTGAATTATATTTATTATTCTGGATTTTTAAATCCATAATAAGGATAATTTTGGAAATTAGAAAAATGAGATGGTTCAAGTTAGAATTGATATGATGTAGGAAGAAATTGTCTTTTTTTATGGATTGTTCTTATCCTTATCCAGTAGGTCAAACCCTATGACTTGATCTAAATTAACCACTATACTATAATCTTAACATTACTACTATCAAAAATTAAAATATAATTAGACTACGTTTTGACAATCTTCTCCATAAAAACTTTCAAAAGAAAAAAAAAAGAATTTTTTTTTTAATTTCATTTATTTATAAATTAAAATTAACTTATCCACAAATTAAAATTAACAAACTCTATATTTTCAAGCAAATGATTCACAATTTGAATTTTAATAATTTCATTATACATATAAAACAAACCACGTAAAAAAAGTATCCACATTATATATGTGCTCAAGTCCGAAATAGTTACTTATTGAGTCCGACAATAACTAATTCATAATAATACTGAGATTACAAAAGAAAAACTGATATAACTTTTTTTTTCTTTTCCAAAAAATCTTTAGGAAATGTTTCTCAAAACATATCCTAACTACAGTTATAATTAGAAAACTTTGAAAAGTACAAATATACTATGATTTTTTTTTTAACTTAGACTCTAAATACGGCTAATTCGCACTGCACCATATCAATGACCTACACCCAACCTGCAAAGAAAATGTTTTGTTTTATCTTTATTTTTCGGATATTTATATCCGCAACGCAAATAAGACAGTTCTGAATATACAAATCCAGAACTGAGATGTGCCTTCGGGAATGACAATCCGCAGCACAATAATGTCTTCCAGATGCTAAAATCCGGAAGCTTTTTTTCATTCTGGATGCAAAAATCCAGAAAAGATGACAAGGGCAATTTGGGATTTAAAAAAATGATGGGTGCAGATCAAAATTGTTGTGGTGCAGGGAGAATTAGCCCTAAATACATCTAAATTCTAAAAAAAAGATAAGGACATAAGCATAATCCAATAAATTATATAAGCTACCAATATTTATCTTAAACTACAAGTTATATACAATACATGGGTTTTTCAATTATCACCTTTGGGTTCAATTATATTGCATTGTGGAATGGGAAGTGTTCCCTTTCACTTCAAGTCTCATATCGTCTGAACCAGTCGCTGATAGTTCTTGCAAGGATCTTTGTATCATTCAAAGAAAGAGATGTAAGCCTTTGAGCAACAGCATCTGCAGGAGTATACAATTTACCCACTTCCCACCTCGCTCCCTGATCTCCAAATCAAAAATGGCCACCACAAAATTTAGACAAATTATCTTATTAGCTGGTGAAAATTTTCATTTCATTTTTTCTTCTTATTTTTCTCTCTTGAAAGTGTTTGTAATCTGCTATTCCTCCATGGATTTTAGAATGCTTAAACTGTATTTCATATAAAGCAATTTGCATGTGAACGAAGGTACTTCATTGAAAATCCTACGTCGACTAGAGATAATGATACTTCATAATACATAAATCTCACTTTATAAGTCGATTTTATAAGGTTAAGATAGGCTTAAAGTTCACTTCTTAATAATTCAAGAAAGTAAATTCCAACAATAAGGAAAACTTTACTGTGATGAACATAAGTTTGGTACAAAAGGAGGATGCAAGGAAATTTGACCTGAATGCATGGTGTGATGTGGTTACCACTTAATGTTACTTTCTCTAATGTCCCTCCCAATGACTCCACACGAGGCTTAATTGTTTCTTCAAGAATATCTGTCTCGTCAATTGCGTCAAAATTGAACTTCACCTAGAGTGGCAGAAAAACAATATAAGACAAATCTTACCAATGCCACACCATCTTTCAAGAATGAGTTATGAGTTGAAGAACAAGTTCTAAGGCATAGAGCATTAGACAAACCAATAATGTGTGCTCAACGTTGTATGAACATTTAAAGCAATCACGGTTTTCAGATGGTGTTGGCTTGAACTCTGATACTCCTTGCGAAACCTATATAAGCATCAAGAAACATGCAGACACATCGCACTCATTAATACGTAAATTAACTTTTAAGCATCATAATCAAATTTACATTGAAAGACAGATATTCAACCATTCTAAGGTTGGCTTCATACTTGTCCATCATTATTAGTAGTCACTAAAAGTCAATGATCACAAAGTTCATCCATATTTATTTACCCATTGGCTTAGAAATTATACATGCATCCACCAATACATGAAAAATTAACTAGGAAAAAGTTATGCAGGATGTGGTTGGTGCATAAACAAAAACAGGAGGCATGGGAATGAACAACAAAACTTCACCTGCAAGGTGTTCCCATTAACACATGTGCCTAAGTGAAATAAATAGCATAAAATAATCCTCAATCAACAGTTAACAAGTACCTCATTCATTACTGATGGCAACTGATCAACAAATTTAGTTAAGGAATTCAGTATTTCCTGCTCAGATTCTTGTAGAGTTGATCTAACAGCATCCAACATTACCTTCAATGCATCTCCTACATAGATTGCAGATGACATGCATTATCATCGTAGATACAAAAAATTAACATGGTTAATGTTAAACTTACCAAAGAATCCAACTGAGTGTTGAGGTGGTAAGGCAACAATTACTGATTGTATAACAGCAGAATTATATTATTAGACGATCAACAACAATCTTGGGTTTTAGACCAAATCCTTTGATTTAGAAAAAAATTGCCATATCATATCTAACTTTCTAAATTCTCTAGTTATTCAATCACCTCACCTCAACTAAAAACTAATGCACCACAGTTTCATAAGGCTCTTGCAACGCAAAGGTGTGGGGGAGGATCATTCTAAACAACCTTTAGAAGGGCAAAAAAGTAAAAGGTTGAAGGATAAAACCTAAAACACAGCAAATATTAGAAAGCAAAAAGGTAAAGCTACAGAGAGGAGTCTCTCAAATACTTCTACACTCGCGCATGTGTTGTGTTTAGGTAAGATGCCCAATCAAAGTCGTTAAAGGTCTTCTGATTCTAGCTGAGGTTTTCAAGAACCTTGTTCTTGTTGTTTCCAGCTGCCTTTCTTGTGAATCTCCAAAGAAAAAACTCTTTTTATGTTAGGAAAAGGCTCAATAAATGGAATTCGTGTTTTAACAGTGTTATAGATCTCACCAAGACCTTTTAGAAAACACATAACATACTCAAATCCTCTGTATTGAAAAAAAAATTTAAACAAAGCACAACTGCAAAGAGTGTTACAAACACAGCTAGGTATAGGTCTTAGACATTCAAGTTCCTCCCAAAGAATTTTCAGATCAGTAAAAAATTGAGTTACATTTCTTTCTTGCTCCTTAATAGAATGAACCTCTTGAAGCAAATATGAAATCCGAAAATGGTCTCCCTTTGAAAATATTAGGCATTGATCAAATGTACAAATTGTATCTAATAAAGATGACTCCATTGATCTTTGAAAATATTATCAAGAAAGAATAAAGAACAAGGAAAACAGCCGCAGTAGAAGCAGAGTAGGCCTTAACCTAGAAGATGGCAGCCCATTAAAGAAGCGCAAAAGAGTAAAAAGGTTGAAGGATAAAATCACAAAACGCAGCAAATCTGAAAAAGCAAAAAGGTAAAGTTGCAGGGAGAAGTCTTTCGAACACTTCTACACTCATGCAAGTTGAAGAGCTCCATCAAGAGCATGGAGATGAAGAAAATGCGACCAGAGAAGATGAAGGAAGAAGTCATGGACCAGGTAAGAAAAAAAACTGGAAGACTTTATTATTTGAAACTTTATACACACTAGACTATCCTCATCTAATATATGCTAGACGGTCCTCATCTAGTTTGTATTAGATGGTCCTCGTCTACTACTGTTAGACAATCTTGTCTTCTATACATTAAACAGTCCTCGTCTAACACATGTTAGACTGGCCTCGTCTTCTACTATGCACTAGACACTAGACGGTGACCGTCTAACACATGTCGTGTAACACTTGTTAGACGGTGGTCATGTAACACATGTCGTGTAACACATATTAGATGGTCCTCGTCTAGTACATATCTCAACACAACAATCCCCATGCATATTGTTGGAAAAGCTTCTTCTATTGCACTCATCCCTACCTTAGTTACAAAGTCTTTAGGGACTCAATTCTAGTCTAGAGGACGGTAGTTTATTTTCACATCAACTGGAAATATGGTTTAAACAAACTTTATAAAGTTTGGGCAATCCTTACCATTGACTTTCAGTCCTAGGTGTGAAGAGATTTTGGGAAAAGTCACCTTATTTAAGGTCACCACTAACCCAATTCAGTTGTGATTTCTTTGGAGATTGTCTTAATTGCAGCCTCAAGCTGGTGATGTAGTTTCACATCATTGAGAATACATATGGCTTAACTAAGGTTTATATGTTTAGGCAGTTATCACCTTACAAAGGTTTTATAGGAATGAGTGAAGTCCTAAATCTAAAATTCTAAGAAATGTATAAGGTTATTTTATAGATTCGAGCCTATGTTCAACCAGTCACCAAGGCACAACTCTACTGTTGCACCACTGAGGTCGGTCGCGATCACCTTGTCTCTAGTAACTGGTAAAATAATGAATATGTAGGATCTTAGACAGTAACATATAACAAAGAAGGTAATGATGGCAATGCTGCCATTTTTGGATAGTTGGAAGAGTGAGATATCTAGAGCATTACAAAACGCTGATGCAAAAGAAAAATCATCAGAAGCAAGCTGAGGAGATACCTGATGCATTTCTAGCTATTGAATAAAAAGGAGCTGCCTCCATAACTGGCATCATTTGGCTGACTGCAGGACCCAACTGCAGGGCAGCACTGCAAAGTTTTAGAGCACAATGGAGATGAACAACTTACAAAAATGCTCTATCAGCTGAAGTTCAGATCGAATATGAATAATATTATCCCCTTTGAAGAACATATTATCTCTGTAAGGACATACGAAATTATTTCATGAACCATGTTGATCTCAGTGGTTATGATGCCATAATGGATTATATGAATAAAGACAGAAACAATCACCTCCATGAGCATCTTCATTTCTGTTCTAGACAGATTAAATTTATCTGTGAATGCCAGTTAGTTTATGGTATGCCAATAATTCTTATGTCAACATGTATAAATGTTACATTTATTTAGCTTACTAGCCAGTTATTTAAATGGGATCAGAAAAGGAAACGGAAGTATTCCTAAGCTCATTTGCTTTCCATCTAATTGGACAGATTTATAGAATTCTTTTGCAGTTATGATGAATGCACAGAAACAGAACAAGAAATATTAAAGCTGGTTCAGGTGTGTTTCCACTTTCAAACATATTTATAACCAGTATTTATGTTTTCATCACAACCTTGATCATTTGGTACAAATCCTCCAGGTGAAATACAAAAATATCAAGGAATCCTGTCTAGACAATGAATATTTCTCAAAAAGAACTTATTCTTATTTAAAGTCATATGTCGAGCAAGCAGTGTATAACAAAAGTTCTTCAAAAATTGGGCATCCTCAATCAAACTTAGTTCTAAATTTCATAAAAAAAGTTCTGGAGGGAAGGTAAACACTTAACACAGCTTTTAGAAAAAAATAACCGCAAGAATGAATAAACAGACATTAGAGTAAAGTAATAGCCTATAAAGACTCATGGATAAATTGATGTAATAGATTTCATCAATTATGACTGCCAATACCTGTTCAAAGTATGGGACTGCCTCCGTTGCTGGCCTGTTGTTGTATGAGATTATGGCATTAGCCTTCCACAAGAGACATTTTCGTCACATTCCTTGTATGAGTTATATTTAAGTAAATGAAACTTCATAATCCACAACATAATGCTTCCATAAACTAAAATTATGTTATAATAATTTAATTAGTACACTACTACTATTAGTTAAAATATACAAATTCAATCTTTTGCTGCCGCAGTAAGAATAATAACCAAACCTTAGGTATTTTCTCTGAATATAAGCTTCCTGTGAGTAGTTGAAGAAGTGCACCATTGCTACAGATTTAAAACAAAACAGAAATATATTACTTTCTTGACATTAATTATAGTAAGAAGATCTTGCCCCAGTATAATATTATAATATAACAAACAAATAACTAATCACTACGACTAACCAAAATAAATAGTTAGGTTGTTTTTTCCTACTTAACAACATAATTTTAAATTTTATTCTAAAAATGTTCATAGGATTAAATGGTTTAAGTGGTAACTATATAAAGTGGCATTACTCATAAAATAAATTATTTTCTCACAAATGAATCTGACTTGTGTTATTAACAGTCCAACAAATACATTCACTCATGGAAAATGATAGAGTGTATCATGAATAAACTTTACGACAAATAAAGTAAAAAAGAAATTAACTATTAATACATCTCAAAAAAGGGTAACATGTGTTTCTTATAATTAAGAGAAAAAATGCACATATAAAAGGAAAAGAGGTAGTATTAAACACTAAACAAACCTATGGCCAACAGAGAAAAGAGGAAGGTCTTTAAGCTGAGCAGGAGACAGATTGGCTTGGGGCAACCCAGATGTCAGGATAGTACCCAAACAAGCTTGGAACCTCTCATATACTTGCTTAGCAGCTTGAGAATGGTCAAATGTCACATTATAAGGCACCACCACCACAAGAAAACCCTCCTTTGCCAAAAACTCTATTAGGTACCTGCAAATTGCAAATTAAATGAACAAAACTCATCACACCATCAATATCACCACCCACATGAGAAAATCAGCTATCAATGATAAAGACTCAAACTTTGCATTGAAAAAACAAAAGGGTAACAAAAAAATACCCGTAAGTAACCTCAGGAACAGCACCAATGAAGGCACCACCCAGGAATTTGATTATAGCTCGAGGCTTGGAAGGATTAGGGGTAGGTGGTACCACCAAACAAGAGTCCAACTTGGTGTACATCTTGCTATTGACTCTGGTACTTTTGTCTCCACCAACAAAAACATTAGAAACCATCTTTGAAGTCCTTGCCACCATTCTCGTGGATAGAGTGTGAAAGTGGAAGAATTTGCTGAACAGACCATTAGGTTGTGTGTGCCTCAGTGCACCAAACCCAGACATAGTACTGTTCCTAGAAGAGAGTATGCATTTCAAATCTGAACCTAAGACGAAGGATGAGGAAGCCATTTCCATTAATTGTTAGATTAGCAAATGACTGTCGAAACTGCAAAGTGTCGTGAAAAATAAGGTTATAAAATTATTATTATTATTAATATCCGTATAAATTTTGTGTCATTCAGTTGTTGCTGAGAGAAATTTGAAGTTTTTTGCACATATGTAGAAGATTTCGCCACGATTTTGAGGTCTCTTTCTGTCGTTGCTGATATATGTTTTTTACTTTTTCGACCTCTATATTTTTTCTTTTTTCACCTCTTCTTTACTTTATAATGGCAAAGATGTTTTTCATATTTTTTAAGAATATATTAAAAATTGAATTATATGTTCAAACAATATTTTAGAATTTTTTGTCAGAATACATAATCCAAAGTGTATTTTCCAAAATATTATTAAAAAAGTGTAAGATTTTAATATTTCAGTTTTCACAATAAAATTTAAGAATAAAATAAAACTATAAAAACAATCTTAATAAATAAAATAAAATTTAAAATATAAGCAAATTAAACAATTAAAAAATGAGCAAATTAAACACTAGAAAGATAAAATCATGTTTTGTGCTCAATCATCTCTTCTTAGCAACTCATTCAGCTCTATGTTGAAATCTTAATTTATAGTTGTTCTGCCCCTCCAGACAAATAATAACTGTTCTGGATATCATCATTCACCACATAGCACACAACTCAAACACATAAAAACAAAACACAGAAATTAAAATAATGGGTTGTCTCCCAATAAGCGTCTCTTCAACCTCATATAGCTTTACGCTAGTTTCTTTATATCTCTTTCAACAAAATCACTATGATGAGTCTTTCAATTTCACTACTTAAATAAGGCTTCAGCCTTTGGTCATTGACTACCCAACTTTTGTGTCACACTGGGTCCTCCAACTCCATTGCTCCATAGGATTTAAAAAGTGTTCTTCTAGGTGGTGGTTGTTGTCCTTCCTTAGCCATGTTACTTTCTTTTTAAATTATTTCAATGTGAGGGATAGACATAATCAGATTCTTTTCTAACTTCTATTTGTTTTTCTTTCCTTTTTTATTTTTATTTTTCTCAATTGTCTTCTCAATGTCTAAATTTAAATTGCAATTGATTTCTATAAACTTGTTCTTTTAATATCATAAGACAACTCAAACAATGATTAACATATAAAATAAATAAAAAATAACAATTAAAAAATTTAAATAAAAGAAAAAATAAAAAAATAAAACAATTTTTTTTTAAAAAAGTAAAAGAAAAACAAAACAAGAAGTGTATAATTAAAGTTAATTAACTAAATAAAATTAAAATTAAAAACAAAATAAAAAAAATAAAAAAATAAGAAATATATAACAAAAAACAAAAACTTACTAAAAATAAAAACTAAGAATAAAAAAATTAAAAATTAAACAAAATACTAAGAATAAAAAAATAAAATAGAAACTTATAATTATAAAGAACTAACTAAAATAAATTAAAAATAACTACGTAAACTAAAAATAAAAACTAAAATAAAATAAAATAAATATAACAAAACAAAAACAAAATAAAATAATAAATACAGTAATATTAAATAAAATAAATACATTATCCAAAAACAAACTTTAAAAAACATTCACATCTAAAAAAACAAAATCTTTAAAAATATTCACAATACTTGCAAATTATACTTTCAAATTTTAAACAAAGTTGTTTTCCGACAACGACAACAAAAACTTGATTAGTCTTTTTTACACCAAGTGTACAAAGTTAAAAGTAATAATTTGTACATAAGAACGAATATCAAATCCACAAGGACACTTCAAATATTGACAATAGTTTGCATGAAAATTAAATAAAAGCAATGAGTAAAAGTTTTCAATTAAGAAAATAGGGAATATGGTTAATCATTCTCACTCGTTTGTGGTTTTAAACATATAACATCCCATCATGATTAACATTGAGGCACATATAAAAGTTATTCATATTGATTTATCGCATATAAAATTATTAAGAAAGTCTCCTAAATATCGATATCTCACATATTTATAAAAACTCTTTATCATTAGGAACAAATGTTATAAAACAATTAACATTTCAAATTTATTCATGACATTTAAATATATTAAGTATTATCATTTAGGTCAAATGCTTAGAAGTACTTTCCACTCAAATCTAAGGATCAAAATCATTAATAGTTTCAAGCTTTGAAAATAAAATGATAATACCAATCATCAATCAAGAACTGATTATTATAGATAAATATCACCTCAATACATAAAGGTTTAAACATATTACTCTCAATCCCAAAGAAAATAATTAGTTACTCATGGTGGCTATTACAAGCATGGACAACAAGAAAAAAAAGATCCATAGCGTTTTTCCTTGACTGTTGCCTCCTTTAGGGTTTCCTTCCTTTGGTTCCTCCCAATGATGTCAAGGTTATGTCTCATGCTTTCTACTTAATCTAATTGGGCTTAACTAGGTGACATCTCGCTTAAGCGAGATATTACTTGCTTAAGCGCGTTTTACTATAAAAAGCCCAACTTCACTAAAGCGAACTCGCTTAAGCGAGCCTTAGGCGAGTTCCTCTGTAGTGATCTTGCTTGAGTGAGTTTGTGCAAATTTTCAATGTTCCAAATTTGTCTTTTCATTTTGTCTTTCACTTGTCCATTCTCCTTTAGCCCTTTTACCTCTATTTTCTCCTAGATTCCTAAAATTAACACAAATTTGATAATAAATCGTTCATATTCATCTTATAATCCAAAAATATGTAAAAAGGTTAAATTTCCTAAATTAGAGGTTAAATTATAACTATTTTATCAATTCAAGTTCATAAGTGCTTATCTTTTTTTATGAAATACTATTGAATTATGACACTTATCATGTATCAGAACACACTGGAAAAGGATATATCTTGAAGTCCAACACACCATTGATGCTTTTGATTAAGTATTAAACAATAACGTACAAAGATAAATATGTTTCATCAGGTCGTGTGAGATGCAAATGTTTTATCTAAAAAATAATATAGCACATTATGGTCACTTGCTTTGTCTAATAAGTGAAGGCTTAATGAGAAAATATGCACGAATCTTAAATTAACATTATATCTCAACAAACTCTTTACAACTTTGTTATATGTTACATAGAAAGTTTTCATCTTCATGTCTACCAACATCCCATATAACTCATGTCTACATCAAATATCTCTTGAAGAACGCATTAAATTGTTGTATGCCAACAAGCATCCTAACACACCTTATGTCAATCTTGAAAAGACTATATGCCGCATTTTTACTCCAGTTTGGATGAAAGCTTTATCACCTAGGCATGATAAGTCATGTTAGCTATCATGATGTTTCTTAAAGAAGAGATAATCTTTAATGTTGCATGGAGCACAACATTTAATGCATCTTTACGTTCTTGTTATAATAGACAAATGCTTAAATGTGAAGACCTGAGTTGAAACTACTAAACAAGCACACAAGAATTTACAATGTCTCTTTCCTCAACACTCTATATAAAGCACTTTTCCAAGTTAAAGAACAAGAAGAAGTGATGAAGAGTTGTCAAAAGACTGTCAATATTCTCACCCAAAGCTTTTTGTGCCCTAAACTTTATAAAAATACTTTTGTGTTTATTAGCAAAATAGAAAAATGTATAAATTTTATATTCGTTGAAAGACGTCAACTCTATGTCTAGTTAGCAAAACCCTGTGATTGTTTATATCGCCATTTCGTTTTAAAACCATTTTGGCCAAGAGTGACTATGTTATGAAAAATACTTAAGTTTTAACTAAGATTAGTTGTTGTTCCAAATAATACCTGAGTTGCTCAACCAAAAGTAATTGAGCTAAACAATAGTTTGGGTTGTTAGGTAGTGACTGAGTATTGAAATAATATTGAGGTTATTTAGACAAAATTGACTAAGTTTCAAATAATACTTTGTGGTATTTATATAATGTTAGTATGACTAGTGAAATTTGATTAATAATTGGATGTAGAATGTTTTTTTACAAATGAACCAATTTAAAAATGTCCCGCGTCCTTCTTTTCTTTATGCTCAACTAAATTGTATGTTATTAAATATGTCCTAAGGAAAGAATGAGAGATTTTAAAAATTAAATTTTTAGTAAATCATTTGTCACATTAAAAGTTGTTTGTACTCCATCAGATGAGATGCAACTTTGCAAAAATTTCAAAAAGTTTTAATAAACAAGCTAACCTTTCATTCTTGTGTATTTTGACTTGTTTTTCACAATATATTTTAAACTCCATGTGATCCATGTAGTCGAGGTTGTATTATTGATGTGCTAAAATTGATTAGGTATTAAATATTTCTTGAAAAATAAAAAAAAATTAACTAGGTATTAGTAGATATTTCTTGATAAATATCTTAAAAATGTGGATGCATGTATAATATGAATGTATTTTTGTATACATTCGATTAATATAAATGATAAATTGTGTAATTATGTACTTTGACAAACAAACTACACACAGCCCTAAACTTACTTTCGTGTTAAGTTGAATAAATTAAATATGAATTTTATTTAGTTAATTTTGATTAACTTATTCCGTATTATTATCTACGTGATGACGTATTATGAGTGTATTTGATAATTGAGAAAACACATTGTAGACTCTCAAGTTATCTCAAGTTATGTAAGTACAAAAATAACTGTCCCACAAACAAACTACAAACACACATAAAATCTCAAGTTATCTCATGTTATATTTTTATTATTTTGACAAACAAACTACATATATATATATATATATATATATATATATATATATATATATATATATATATATATCCGAAGTTTAGTTGTTGGGAAGATTTTATGTTGAGTTTAATAACGGAATGATTTTTTTAGGTTACAATTTATGCATTGAGAAGTATTTATTTAATTTTAATTTCCCTGGTACAAAATAAAGATAATCCATGATAAAAATACTAGTTGCAATTAAAATTTATAACACAAAATATTTAAGCTTATGACTTATATTATTATAATAAATAAATTATAAATATTATATTTAACTACTGATAACTTTTAATTATTAAAATTAAACTTTAAAACAAAGATAAAAAATAAATAATTAAAAAAAATACGCGCAATAATAATAACCATCATATTAAATGAAATTAAGCTGAAATGGTTGAGAAATAACTACTTTAGTCTAATTGTCCAATCAAATCTATACAAAATTGAAATTATTTGAATTTCAAGTTAAAACATGTGCCGAGATTAAAATAAAGCTCAAATATAACTAAATAACGAAAATATCTTTTAAAAATACCCTGAACAATATTTTGAAAATAATCTTGTTATATATATATATAAATATTACCATAATTTGCATTTATCACACTTGAATAATTTTGTTTTACATATCTTTAACATATTGACTCCGATTACTCAAATCTTATAAAAGAAATCTTAACTATACAAATTACATTCCCAAATTAAGATAATTGTTTTTCAATAAAGCAAGAATTGAAAATCAAGAAAATATTTTGGAGATCAAAACTTGTTTGTTAAGCCAAACTCAATTTTAGTGCCACCAAAGAAAATAAAATATCTTTATATCTATATATTTATATATCTTATATCTATATATCTTGTAACTATATATCTTTAGACATCTATAAATAATAAAATAAAACAGTAACATCAAACAAGAAATCCTAGCAAGAGCGGAAACAGAGTATCTTCTTGTGTGCGGTCTTTACTGCTTTCTCTGTTATTATTCTTCTTCTTCTACTTCTCCGATTCCACCTTCCGAGTTGACTCACTCGCCATGGAGGAACAACACCACCGGCAGCCTAAACCCAACAGCATCAACGCTTCCGAAAGCGACCCTTTCCTCCTAAACTACACACCTTCGGATCTCCGAACCGCTTCGGAGTTTCTCGCCACGTGGCTCCCCTTCCTCTCCCGAGATCTCTGCACGCGTTGCACCCAATCTCTCTCCGATCGTATTCAGTCCATCGACCCAGGTCGCAATCCCCTCACTTTTCTCCAAAATTCACGTTTTTTTCCATCTGGGTTTCACCCGTTTTTTCTTACGCTTTCTGGGTTCTTTAGTTTCAGGTGAAGTGCCCCAAAACGACAGCCCCAATGAACAAATCGATGCTGAAGATAACTGCGACGCGCATTCGCTGGGGAGTTGGAAAGACGGGGCGGAGGTGAATACCTCTGTGGAGACTCCGAGCCAGAGAATTTGTTGGGCCGACATGGCCCAAGAGGACGATGAGTTTGGCGAAGAAGAAAACAGCAACAATGGGGTTACTGTTGATGTGGGTGATTCGAATGATACTTCTGATGTGGGTACAGTGGTGGCTGAGAAGCCGACTTTGCCCAGGGAGCAGAGGGAGTACATTAGGTTCATGAATGTGAGGCGCAAGAAGGACTTTATCTGCTTTGAGAGGGTTAATGGGAAGCTTGTCAACATTCTTGAAGGGCTTGAACTCCACACTGGTATTTTCAGTGCTGCTGAACAGAAGCGGATTGTTAGTTATGTTGCTTCATTGCAGGAGATGGGGAAAAGAGGAGAATTGAAAGGTTTGTGATCTCAATTCTTGACTTCTTTCATCCGTTTATGGTTTTGTTTATGTTTGTATGTTCTTTGTGATCTTGTTATGTGCTTCTGTTTCGTTGTCTTATAGTTGTTTAGTGTCAAAAGAATTGAAGGGTAATTTTTATATGATATCATTAAGTGCTGTGCAAGGATTTATAATTTTTTTACAGTTTAGTCTACTAAAGTTTACTTTTTTTTTACTTATAATTGTGTTCGGAGTGAATGCTTAATAAAATCAAGCACGTAGCAGAAATTGCTGTCACTCTGCATGGCTTATTATGCTCAAATTTGATGAAAATTGTAATATCCAATTTTGCATTTACTGTTACATGTGTTGCTTTAGCGTTGCAAGTTTAATTGTTCCCTGATAGTATGAACTTATTAACAAGATAACAACTTCCACGGGGTGATTTCTGTTCTTAGCAAGTTTAGCACTTGTTGGGACCAATGTGTATAAAAATACACTTTCATTGGAAAAGTATTTTTGAGGGTTGAATTGTATATTTACTTATAATATAAATTTAATCAGATTATGTGCGGTGTTCTTCTGCACAGCTGCTAGTGTAAAGTAATATTATGAATTTGATGATCTATAACTGCAACGTAATTGTAGACTTATTAATACGTGTCTTCCAAACTGTTGCTGATAATACAAACTGTCAATAACTTGTTTGTGCTGTCACATCAGTTATTCTGTTAACTATAGTTGCTTTTGATTTGTCAAATATCCATATTTGATTCTTTTTGTATTGCTAGTTAATGACTTGAATCATTATACATATACCATATTCGTTAACATTGTCTTGTAATTTAACAGAAATAAAATTTAATCTATCAGCTTAGTCAAAGGAGAAAAGTCTGGCTGCCCTAGAGTCTGTAACATTAGAAAAATATTAAAAATTGAAATATTTCACTGTTTTTTTCGTAAATTAACCATTTTTTATTGAAAAATATTAAAATATTGAAATATTTGACATGTTTTTGTAAATTAACCATGCAAATTAACTTCTCAAGCCTTTAAAAGAGATTAGAACCTTCAATTTACATCCTCAGCATCATTATTATCAACTTAGGGGGCTAAAACTTTTTTGATTTGAATAGTTATCAATAAGGTCCTAAGATGTGGCTTTGTCTCATTCAGAAAGGCATGCATGTGCCTCAATGAAGAGACGGTGCCTCAAACAGCCAGGGTCGCTTATCCCTTCTATTACCACACTTCACCTTCTGATGCCTTATCATGTTTTCCAAAATTTAGGGCTTCCCAAGATTTGGGGAGGCAAATGATTTTGAAATTAATGTAAATATTCTTCTTATTTAGGAATAAATATGGTGGGGCTCAGACTTTAGAGCCTGTGGTGGGGTCAATATCCGAATGCTAATGACTTATCTTAAGATACTGAAAACAAAAATTACTTTTTTCACACCAATTTCCTTGACTATTTAGTGAATATGTTTGGTGGTGTTGTTTCTTATGTTAATTCTTCACTTGTTCAGAGCGGACGTTTTCTGCTCCCCAAAAGTGGATGAGGGGCAAGGGACGACAAACCATCCAATTTGGGTGCTGTTACAATTATGCAGTGGTTAGTCTATATCCTGAGCTTAAGTTTCTTTATTTTGAAACAGAGTAAAAAGTGAGGTAAGTTTTAAGATGCTAACTTTTTTGGTTACAGGATAGAGATGGTAACCCTCCTGGTATTCTTGCGCATTCAAAGGTTGATCCAATACCTGATCTTTTCAAAGTCATCATCCGGCGACTGATAAAATGGCATGTACTACCTCCTACTTGTGTGCCAGACAGTTGCATTGTTAATATATACGAAGAAGGGGACTGTATTCCTCCACACATAGATAACCATGACTTTGTTCGACCATTTTGCACTGTCTCATTTCTTAGCGAGTGCAATATAGTTTTTGGATCAAACTTAAAGATTGTAGGCCCTGGAGAATTTGATGGTTCGATTGCTATTCCTTTACCTATGGGGTAAGTATTCAACTATTATTACATTTCTTACAGTTAGATTGAATTCTTCAGTTTTCTTATTTCAATATAGAAGATTCAGATTCTTATAGGTAATCTTTTTTCTCCAGATCTGTACTTGTCTTGAACGGAAATGGAGCTGATGTAGCCAAGCACTGTGTGCCAGCAGTTCCTTCGAGAAGGTATTAAGCAATATAATATTCTATGAATGGCTTTTAAGTTTTGAACAACTCACAAATTATTGATCTGTATTGTTTTTGTTGAAACTTTCACTAGGATATCAATCACATTTAGAAGAATGGATGAGTCAAGGAGGCCTTTTGGATATGTTCCTGAACCTGATCTTCAGGGAATTCAACCATTGGCCTATGAAGAAGTTGAGCAGGAAAAGAAATCTGGTGGACACAGAGGTGGTCGTCATATGAGGAGACATAGAGACAGGAGAGGAGGTGGCAGGAATGATGCAATGGGATTTGCATCTAGAAATGATAGGTTCTCAGAGCACCGTGACTCGAATCATAGTACACCCAGATATGGAAATAGGTGGAGTAGAAAGCCTGGTAGTTGACAGGTGCCGTGTTATTAGGATCAAAGGTTTCACAGTTTTCTGAACTTAACAACCACATGTTGGTTATGTTCATGAAAACCTTTACATGTCAAGAAGTGTGTTATGGTGGTATCTTCACTTTGGTTCCTGGGAAAGCTTTGCACAGCAGCAATTTTATATGATTGTATACTCAAGTTGGTCACTTGGGGTGCTGCTTTGTAACTTTGTCTCCTAGCCTCAGGCCGTGGTGTATATTTGAGTGAACTTTTTAGTTAATAAAGGTTGCTATTTAGTGAGAAGTTCTGATTCATCTGTTTTGTCAGTACCAAGCTAAAATTTGGCTGGGCTATAATAAGGCATTTTGATATATTTTAAGCTTGATACTTTATATAGTACTGATGAGTGGATACAAAATATTCATTGTTGAGGTAATAATGGTTGCATTGTGAATGTTTTATGTTAAGTTTCTTTATACACTGATTTAATTTTAATTGTTTAATTGGTATTAATAAATAAAAACAGTGATGAACATTTGAGAAATATTAACTCAAATTTACTGATATAAAAACTAAAAATAGCACATTTCGCAAGTATCTAACATTTATAATAAATATGAAAATTAAATATATCATAATAATTAGGTTTAAGTTTCAACAAGAAATTGCTTTACAATCACAAGTTTTTTGGAAGGAAAATGATACGTTCTAATTTAAAAATAAAAAGTATTGGAATTTCCATTAAAACCTACAGAAAATTTTCATTGAAAAAAAAAAACTTTTTTTACAGAATAGTTTTTGGTGATATGCTATGTACCGATATTTTTTTAACCAATTTAACGGGTCCAATTAAAAATCAGACACTAAATTGGTTAAATATTTATAAATACATAAGTTTTGTTTTAATAATGGTATTGATATGAATTATTTGTTACCGAAAGTAGTTACTAGGTATTTTCATCTCAATACAATATATTTATTCTATACTCAATTATTTTATCACGATTTAAACTCTATACCACTTATTTAAACTCTATACATTTTAATATAAATTTATAATAATGAATATTTTAAACATATCCTATTTACATCAACTATTTAAAATTAGTTCTATTAAAATCTTAAGTATAGTCAGCTAAACAAACGCTTGACTGTGTTAACGGCACTTAATGCTCGAGTATTTGAAAAAGAGTAAATACTGTTCCTACTTCACATTTTCCCAATTTTCTTAACAAAAAGCTAAACAAATAATTTCATTTCTGTAAGGGTAATTAATTTTTATTTTGTCTCTTTTAATTTAGCCCCTTGCGTATAATGAATAAATTAAAAATAAATTACTCATGAACCAAATTAAGAATGTACTATTCATATAATATCTAAATTGAATATTGCACAAGAGCAAAATAAAAAAATGGTGTGAGGATCAAATTTTGTCAAAAGGTTATTAGCATACAAAAATAAAACAATTACTCGTGTCATGTAAAAACAATTACTGGTGATATGTCTAAGTAATAATGTTAAGTTCTAACTCTGTTGCCATTATAGTAAAAACTAGAAGTTCTAAGCTAAATGGTTAATTGGGAGCATATTATGAACTATCCTTAAACCCTAGAGCAACCCTGAAAACTTTATATATCTATAGCTTGAAATAACAAAGAATACAACTACTTCACCAAATGAAAAATTCACATCCATTGTTACACGAACAACCATATCATTAAACATAACATTGAGTGATTATTTAAACATACATATATTCACCACCTCGAATTGCATTTTCAGCACCTTTTCTCTCCTCTTCAGCTTCCTTTTCTCGCTCCTTCCAGCTCTCATAAGCATGATCATCAGTTTGCAGCTCATACCGACAGATGGGACAAGAATTGTGCTCATCCTGAAATTGAACTCAATTTATATTTAAACATGCCATTTTCAAAGAATTCGATAGTATGAAATGCACGAAGTTGATTTTAGAAGAACATAAAATTTCCAATAGAAAAGAGGAGTTAGGGACAATACCAGCCATGGCTTTAGACATGGTGGGTGGAATGTGTGTTTGCATGGCAGCTCTTGCATTTTGTCATTTAAAACCAAGTTCTCCCTGCAAATGGCACACTCTGCATCTTTCCCCAAAGTAGCCAAAATTTCCTCTGTGAGAGTAATGACTGGAAGTTTTGCCACAACCTCTTTACTGGCAGGAGGGGCTCTTGGAGCTACAGTACCTTCATCCACCATCTAACACAAAAAGATACAGTATTTATATCTTCCTTGAGTGAGAAGTGCAAATTGTAGCAATGGAAAGGCTGATTATAATAGAAAAAATATATATCAATCAAAAGGCAAGTAGTTGGAAAGAGCTAAAATATGACCAAAGAATTAGCAAAATGAGTCTAACTGAGTAAGATGTTTATATCAAGTCACCCTTCAAATGATGCATTAACATCAATAACAGATCCACCAATGCAACTGCGGCATGGGACAGTAAGTATAAGGATTTAAATAGAAGTTGACTTGATACCTAGGCTGTCTGTTTGCATTGATTCCTAAATATATTGTGAAAATAGTACTCCACTGAACCAATTTCAAGTAGCTGCTTTTGTTAAATTTAACCTGAAGAATTCAAGTACCAAGTAGAGCCTAAAATGGTCCTAATGCTTCTACAGTGTCCTGGTTTGCTTAGGTTCAATCAATGACTAAGCCACATTATACCTCTTTCTTAAAACTTATTCAACTTTAGAAACTCAACCTGGAAATGCAAAGCCATGTTGATATTTAAGAGTGTAAATTGAAAGTCTGATAAATGATGGTTATAAAAAGCATGTGATAGATTTTGAATAAATACCAACGGCACAACTTCTTCCAATCTATTTATAAGATCTTGAAGCATATTTGCTGCATCCTCTTGGGTGGTTTCATTTGCTGCAGAAGCTTGAGAGGATTCGGCAGCAAAGAGTGTAGCAGCTGTTGACAAGAGGTTTGACTGCACCAACCATTGAGGTTGTGGTGGTTCAGGATCAACCGTAAGGTGCCCCTCAAAAAGATATCCTGAATCATTGCGAAATGAGATAAACACAAGAAGACAAAGGTTAATTATTTCAAAACCCCTGGAGGATATGTACGACAGATAAACGTGAACAACTATAAATAACGAAAAACGAAAAAGAAAACATAACTAGTTAGAAAGAAAATCACCTCTGTGTGCTTGATTATCTGAAAATTGTGAAGCTTGTAGTGATGGGTTGTCTTCCAGATGTAAATGTTCTCTGGCCTGAGCAATGCAAGCCTTCAAGTGTTCCTTCTCAGAAGGTTCAGAAACAAGCAAATAAGCCAGTTCAAAAAGTCCCAGTCCAGCATTCCAGAAACCTGGTGCTGTATATCTGCTCTTCAACACAGTAGCAACTCGGCATATAACCGAATAAAACTGCCAACACCAGAAACAACAGTCAATCTCCTGCCTTTTAGCTCCTCAGCAAACAATAACAAACATTTCCTTTAACATTAAAGTTTAGAGGAAGTAAAGGTTGAACCCTATTCACACACACAGGTCACACCTGAACGAGGGAGCCTCCAAGAAAGCACAGATACAATATATGACACAAATGCAAAATTACACAAAGGAATTTTTAAAATCACAAACACTATACTACCATAATAAAGATTATATAAAATTAATTTAAATCAACACAACATAAAAATGTTAAATCATAATTCATAAGAGGGAATCCAAGTTTAAAAAATGAGTACAAGTCAACTTAGATCAAGGTTTTAGATTGTGGTTGCAATCATGCTTGCAGTTTTGTCACAATCTTTCCTATTACTGAAAGTTGCAAACAAATGCAGTTCGTAAGTTGACAATTACAGTTGCCAAGCAATGGGAAACACCCAAAAGCCTTGCAGTCATAGATTGTATTTTAAACCTTGACCTAGTGCCTGTTTTGACGAGTTTCTCCATAAAGACTACTAAAATAAAAAATGAAATTGTCTTCTCTCCATGTACTAAAATTAGTTTCTGCACAAATTAAAAATAAAAATTTGTAGAAAATACGTGAGAGAGCTTCTACAAATTAGCTTTTGCACAAACTAATTTTCTCTTGAAGAGAAAACAATTTCATTTTTTCTTCTTATTTTTCTCTCCTTGAAGTCCTCAGGGAGAAGTTTGAGAAATCGTTCCCCCACATACAAAATCCTACAACTTGTATAGGTATCTAATTAGTGATATAATGATATTCTAATTTGTATTGCTTGAAGACTTTAAAGTGTTCATACAATTTTTTCGTGCTTCCAAGGTGATTGAAGATGACATGCAAACAAAAACAACTTCGATCTAGGTTAACCAAACATTAATTTAATAAATTGTTATTCCACACACAACCATATTTATCAACTCAAGCATATCAAAATCAATTCTTTGGGACTAAAGTAAACGAAACAGAGCAAAAGGAACTAAACCCAGAAGTTACAAAATTAAATTGAAGAACGCAGCAAAAATTATAATGAGAAATTGGAACATAAATAGAGAAGGGCATACGGATTGGCGAAGCGATAGAGAAGCTGAAGGATATGAGCATTGGAGAAGGCATTTGAGGGACGAAACAGAAGCTTCAAACTTCTGCTTCTTCCCCAATTGTTTCTGCAATTCCTCCAATTCCTGTTTCACCAAATCCTCCGATTCCATTTCTTCCCTTCCTTTTATACACAAAACTCAAATTGGAATTCTAATTGAAGTGGTTTTTCTTCAGATTGTGATCAAAACATGAAATTCAGAAGCGTTGTGAGTTCTCGTTTTCCGTGTTTTGATATTTTTTATATACTTCCGAAAACGTTTTCTTCTGGAAGGGGAAAACCAGAAGCGGTTATCGCCTACGGACGAGCTTACTGGTATCTGAATGAATCTCCCAATTTTCTCTGCCACGTCATTCCAACAAAAGATTGAGCTAATTTGAACTATTTTTACTTTAATTTTTATTAAATATATTTAAAGATTAATTTAACAGTAAATTAGGAGCTATTTTATCATCAAACTATAATATTAGAGAAAGATTTGAATATTTTATATATTTTTTTCAAAAAGTAAATTAGTTGTCTCATATTCAATATTCAAATTCTATCCATTTAATTTTTCTGCGTCTTCATTATAATAGATTATTAGTTTGTAGTTTTTAAAGTGGTTGTACATATGAATACAATTATTATATATGTTAATTTATTATTGAATTTTAGATGGAGGATAAAGGTGGTGTGAACCTTAACTAGGTTAAGTATAAGTTGTTCCATAAGTAATCCTTAATAAGTAAAAGGTACTTATAATATTAATTTGGTATTTGATAGAAACAAGACTACAATTTAATGTTGTTGGATGTGTAAACAAATTTGTTAAGTTTGGTTTACCAAATTCATTATTTGAATAAAAAAATGGTTTGTGTTTGGCTAGATTTATTTTATTCAAACCGAAAATGTTGTGTTTACATAGTTTAGGATATTTCTGTCCTTAACAATAAATTTGTATTTTGAATAAAGTTAGAGTGAAAGTTGTATGGTCCCAACTTTAAGTGGTATCAGCACTCTGTTCATGAGATTGTTACATTTTTTAAGCTCGTGAATCTACAAGCACTATGAGTCCAAACTTTTGAGTGAGACATGTAATAGCAGGAATATTTTTGTAAAATATACTTTCACAAAAAAAAGCTGAAAAAAATAACAGGTAATAATTGTCATAGTAATATTTTATATAAAAATATAAAATATATTTATTGATAAAATAACTATAATTTAACTCTTAATTTATGAATTTAAATATTTTTACATTTTTTTGTGACTATAACATGAATAAAAATGATCTATTCCTAAATTTATGTTAATTTCAAGATTCTATGGAAAAATGGAGATGAAAGGACTAAAGGAGAATAAACAAGATGAGAATGAGTTGGAACGCTCAAAAGTCGTCCAAAAACTTGCCTAAGCCAGAAGCACTCCAGAGGAATCCAAGCG
Source organism: Phaseolus vulgaris (assembly GCF_000499845.2). Classification (NCBI taxonomy): domain Eukaryota; kingdom Viridiplantae; phylum Streptophyta; class Magnoliopsida; order Fabales; family Fabaceae; genus Phaseolus; species Phaseolus vulgaris. The sequence continues at coordinate 3,915,160 of NC_023759.2, forward strand.
AGTCTAACCTTGCCTAGGCGAGATCACTCTAGAGAAGTTGCGCTTTATCTCGTCCAACTCACTCAGGCGAAGAAGTCACTTAACCCAAGACCAACTAGGTTAAATATGAGTTGTGAGACACAACCCTAAACATCATTGGGAGAATAGAAGGTGATAGAAAACCTTAGAGGAGGCAATCGTTTGGATCTTCTTTTCTTGTTTTTCATGCTATAATGACCAACATGAGTGACTAATTCTACCCTTTTTGGGATTGGTAGTAATTTGTTCAAACTCTTATTGAAGTGAGATCTAAATATAATATTTTGTTCTAGATTGATGATTGATATTGCCATTTTATTTGTAATGCTTGTTTATCATGATTTTAATCCTTAAATTTAACTGAAAAATACCTCTAAGTTTCTGACTTAAATGATGATGCTTAACATATTTGAATGCTCAGAATAGATTTGAAATGTTAATTGTTATCAACATCTAATCATAAGGATAAGGAGTTTTTATAAATATGCGAGAAATCGATATTTAGGAGACTATCTTAATAATTTTATATGCGAGAAATCGATATGAATAAATTTTATATGGGAATCAATATCAATCAAATGATAGAATATTATTATGCTTTTCAAAATACAAAAAAGAGAGATGGATGAAACTCAATCCCAATTTTCCCAATTGAATCAACAACTCTTTACTTTGCTTTATTTATATTCTTGCAATCATACACAACAAACATCCTACAAAATTTTATTTATTGTTTTCTATTTAGTAAATCTTATACTTGATATCTATCCTTATGGACAAATTATTATTTTTGATACGGTACATTTGTAGTAAAATAATCATCAGCAAGCCTAATGGTTCATGTTGGAACACTGATGAATCTATCATGCGACTTGTTGCATTATAAGTTTCCTCCATTAGTGACACATTTAGGAAAATATAAGTTAAAGATTTAGTCACAAAGGAACCAAAAGTGCTTCAAATGATCATATTTATGGATTTTTGATTACCATCCATTATTATTGTCATTTTATAATGTTTTCAGCTTTGTTTGATTTTTTTTATATCTAGGTTTCGTAAAATTTTGAAGCTCTTTGTATTTTTACATACAAATTAATGATTTTGGCATTTTCAGTAGATCTAGTTTAAGCATACCAAAAGATTTGTTCTTGATCTTTCTATCAACAGTGGTCACGCTTATAAGGATTGTATTGGTGAGTGTTGTCTTCATTCAATATTTGACATGAGTGAATTGTTTAGTGGATCCTCAAACAACTTTTCTTCACAATTAACATTGTCAACTTTGCTCTAATGAGGACTAACTACAAATCATATATTCTCTATTGAACTGGTGATTGGAAGAACATTTTTCCTTTGGACTATAGAAATTGAGGCAATGAATTCTTGTTTCTCTTGGTTCCCCTTGTGATACAAACCACCTCGACAAGTAGATGACTAAGGACACAATAAACACTTCACAATTAGGTCAGTCATCTCAACACACAAGACCAGGCCCCACCAAACCTCAGGAGAGCCTTAGAAAAAGAAGAATCAAACATAAACCAGAACATCAGATGTTCTTCCTTCTAGTCTTTTCACAAGACAAGTTTATGTAAATAAATTGGGCACAGTTTGGGTCCAAATAGAAGAATAAGCTAGAGTAGGGTGTACTTAGTAAACTGGGTTTGTGCTAAGCCCACCTTTCATGACATGTGCACCTAGGTTTAGGGTTGACCTACCTTCTAGAAGGTTTCTCACAAATGACACCCCTACCCCTCTCACTCTTGCTCCCCATGTCACTTTTTCCTATATAAAGGCTGACTTGTCTCATGTATTTTCACATTGAATTTTGAAATAGAAAGGAAACTCTGCAAGAGTGTTTAGTGAGTCTTGAGTGCTCTTAAATTGGGTCTTATTTTGAGTGTAGTGCACCTCAAGTGGCGACTCTTCACCACTCATCTTGGAGTCTTCTCCCCCACCAAGTGGTGTGACTACACCTTCATCATCCTAAGCTTCTCTTTCCTTTCATCTTTTTATTTTTCTTCCTTTGTGCCATTTCCATTCCTTTATGTTCTTATGTCATCTTTTCTTATTTGGTTTCCATCTTATTTTTTTTTCCATCATATGCTCTTTAATTTTGCACCTCATCATCATCAACACCATATAATTGTGTTTTCTTTTTGCCCTTTAGAAGAGAACCTTCACACGACTTAACCACTTGGTTAAGTTCGTTTCCAGTGACAATCTTCTTTGGGTTTCTCACCATACTCTGCCTAAAACCAAAAACTCATAAAAATGTGAAACTCCTCAAATGTACAATCTTAAAATCAACTTACATCACTTGTCTAGGTGTTTCGTTCATTGTCTTACTTGAACGCTTTTTTGAAATGACAACAACGCTAATTTTGTTCTATAGTACTTTTCCTAAAGCATCTGAAGAGATAAATCAAATATAGATTTAAAATCAATTTAAGCCTTTTTTGTTTCAGATATGGTGATAAAAAGTATAGTTGGATTCAAATTTTACCAATGATATTATTGCATTTATTTAATTTGTATGGAAAGAAAAATTTGTGATGGCATTAATTAGAAAAGTTATGGAAAGTTTGATTCAAAGAAGCTAATGGTTATACTTAGGCCCTTAAATATCTATATTATTTCAAAAGGCAAAAACTTGGAATAGGGCATGTTTTAGTTGGGCAATTAAGGACATGTAGGGTATCCTATATACAGGAGGCACATAGAAGTCAAAGTAGTTGTGCCCTTTGTATGTTTCTTAGAAACGGTGGAAGGGGAGAAAGGTTAGATGGAACTGTCCTATTTGATTTTACAATTCAAGTTTATCTTTAACACTTGCTCATGAATGTAGTTCCCCGATTATAGTAGTTGTTTCTGTTGAACCAAGTGGTGTTCAAGCTTTGAAGAATCCAAACCCTTTGAAGGATGTTGAAGCCTTGGTTGTGTTTGCTGTTGTTGTGCTGTTTTAGTTAGGATCTAGGGTAGATTGTGTATTGTAATTCACCTCTTGATTGAATCCAAAGCATAGGCATTCTCAATCTTTTTGAAAGAAAAATGTTTTTCAAACTAAGTTAGAAACAACCGATTGTTTTGTCAAAACAACCGATTGTTTATACTTAGATGCTTTTAGAAAAGATTGAAAATTGTTTTTCAAATGGTTAAGCTGTTAAAACCAAAACAACCGATTGATTCGAGGAAACAACCGATTGTTTGTTTTGGTACCATAACAGAAAAACTGTTTTATCTTTGACTGAGCTTTAAATGCTTTAAATGATTTAACTGCTTACGCTCCAGTCTTTAAATGCTTTGACCAATCTTTAAATGCAATTTAAGAGTTTGTTAAGATTTGATAACAAACAACATCTTTGAATAAATTCAGAAAAACAAATTTGAGTAACAAGTTTTTAATACAAATTTTGAGTTTTTCAAAGAGCTGAGATTGCTTAGAGTTTGTGATTGATCAAAGTGTGTGGAATAAGATTCTGCTTGTACTGATTTTAGATTATCTTCTGTAACAAGTGTAATCCTTGTACTCTGTTAAACAAGTTTCGTTTGTGTGTTTGCTAAGATTTGTTGTGTGTTCTTGAGGGGATCAAGATAAGAAATCTTAGTGTTGGTGTGTTGGCCAAGAGAAGTGTGTGTCTTGAGGGGATCAAGGTCACTTTCTTGGTTGTGGTGTAAGTCATCAAGGTGTGGTTGCTTAGTGGATTTCCTCAGTGGTTTCTGAGAAGACTAGATGTAGCTCTGGGTTTAGAGTGAACCAGTATAAACATCTGTGTGCAATCTCTCTATCCTTAATCTCTTTTAATTCAGTTTTTGTTTTTGTTTTCTAGTACTGCTGTTTTTGCTTGTTGTTTTGGCAAACTGGATTCCTTATCAATTGCTTCTTGAGATAATTTCATTCTTGACTTAAAAGTTTGCGAAAACCCTCTTTAAACAATTCACCCCCCCTCTAGTTTAAAGCCAACCATTCTAACAATTTCTTTGAATGTGGCCAAAGATAACCCAATGTGTGGGGTATTATGTTGGCGAAGTTGACAATCGTTGGTTACCCATGTTTGTGTATGTAGTTACCTGAGTGTGAGGTTTTGCACACTTGTCATGTTTCAAAGTCTTACCCACAAGGCCAAGAAGGATGATGGGGAGGTGACCCGACTTCCTTTGATGCACATCATGGTTTGCTCTAGTGATGGATTTGATGAAGTGAGTTAGTAGTTTCCTCAAATGAGGACTTTTGTTTGTCGACTTGACCAATTGTACCCCAATATCATGAAAGTGCTTGTGTTGCCCATTTAGTGATGTTGTGTTGGTTGTAAAAGATGTCATTGGTTGAGGATTGTAAGGAATGGATTGTGCCAAAAATAATCCATTGTGTGAACAATTGTGGGGTAATTCAGTGGTGCATATGAGAATAATTGGTGACCGCAGTTTAGCTAAGTGGTAACCTTGATATTTGTTTTTGCACAATATGTTCTTGACCTCTTTTCCATATTTTATTTTACTATTGAACTTATTATTTAGCACTTGGTCATGAACGTAGTTTCCAATTACAAACGATTATACATTCGTCCATGCAAGAGTAGACATAAGGTATTATCCATCAATCTCACTTAGACGGGAACAAAATTGCTCAAGCAAAACATGAACATACATTTGTGTTGTAGTTTCACTCAAACCTCGCAATATTTGCTCAAGTGAGGCTCCAATTACATAGTTGTAGTCCATTTGACGTAGATTTCCTCAATCAATATGTGACTCACTTAAGCAAATAGTGAATTCATGTATGTCATTAATTTTTGCCAACTTTTGCCAACATATTATTAATTACATGTGTAGATCAATTTTTTTTAAACACTTTTAATAAAATAAAATAAATAAGTAAAATAAACTTTATCATAAATTAATATAAAAACACTTATATTAACCAACAAAATATTGAGTAAAAAAATAACACTGATCTACAATGACAACAAAACTAATTATATAACAATTTAAATAAAAAATAACACCTATCAATCTTAATAAAAAAATTCTACTTAACATCAATCGAAAAGTAATTATTCCAACAATGTATCGATTGAAAAAATATGATAAGAAAACACATGAATTTGAAAATATGTTAAATTTCAAATTCTTATTTTTTAAATCGAATTCAAAATTATGTAGTTTTAAGTAATCCACATATTCAAGATTTTTTCAACTTATGTTTGAAAAAAATAAGATTGGATTAATGTTAACCGGGATTATTTTCCATTGATTTTAAAAGTTATTTAGGTTGACATCAATCAAAATTATTTTTACTATATTGATAGTTTGGTTGTTCTTCAACTTTTTTAATCAATGTCGGTTTTTCTAGTTAACACTAGAAGAAAAAAAACCCTAAAAAACTATTTTCAAAGAATAACATCCATGTCAACGTTACAAAAATATTCACTCTAATTATCAGGACAAATACCAATTGAAAAATCTAATTGTCTTCCTAACAATGATCGAGAAAATTCTAGTTTATAATAAACAAAAATAATTTTAACAATTTAAATCATAAAATAACTCCGGTTAACATAAAAAAAAAAAAAACTATCGTCGATATTAACCAAAAAGAAGCAATCATCTCAACCAAAATCGAATTAAGGAGAAAATACGAAAAAAAAACATAAATTTAATAATATGAAGATTTTCAAATTCTTACATTTTTAGTAAAAATTTGAAATTCTCCTATCTTAAGTAAACCAATTACTTTGATGAAATTTGAAAATTCAATTTATCCCAACAATATATTTTCTCATAAATCATTTTAAATTCTATTTATAGAGAATGAATTACCCTCTTAAAATAGTTTGTCCAATGATTATGAATATGCATTTCTCTGCTTTGACTTTATAGTGCAAGGTGTAGTAGGAAAGGGTTAGGGCACTACATTGAAGACAAGATCATAAAGTAAGAAAGAAAGAAGACAATGCCATGCACACACTTTACATGTCCTTTTGATCTAAATATGAAGCTTAACAGCTTCATTAACAGTGTTTTGGTATCAGAAAGTGTGATTTTAAACCATTACTATGCATAAATGAAGAACTAAATTAAAGTAAACTTTCTTCCACTGACCAAATTGATATCATATATCTTTGAGGACTAAAAGGATTCTTAAAGAAACAATTCATGGATCAAATCATGACTTTAGGAAACTCAGTATTTGAGCATTCTGTATCTAACATAGGGTGCATTCATTGATAATGCCATTCAGTGAAAACATTGTACATCTAACAATCAATGGAGAGCAATACAATATCTAAGTTAGAAATCAATCATTTGGTTAGAGCTTCCATCTCTACTTTCATACCAAATCAGCCCTAGCTATTTTGCATGACAAATTCAAGTACAAGGTGGAAGGAAATTTAAGCTAACAGAAGAACAACAAAAAACAGTTGATAACCAAAATCAAGATACCAGGCTGAGGCTCTTCAGTGTCATACACAAGCCTCTATCCTCGGCTCAAATGAGAAGGCAGACATGAACTCCATGACTTCTCCATTCATGCAACATTTCGGCAACTCGGTCCAATTGTTGGTCGCCAAATCACATAGAATGTAAGTGCATAGCTCAGGGGAGTTCAAGCATATAAATATCTGATTGCCAGATCCAACACAGTTGATATCTGCCTTCTTTCCATACCATTCTTGAGACATTGCTGCAGGCATTGCAGCAATCTGTTGCCAGCATCGATTCGGGTCATCGTATTTCCACACCCTAAGACTTGTGCTCTCCAAGAACTCTGATAACAAAACAACCAGCATCTCACCACCACACTCCACAATATCAATGGAGTACTCACTGAAAACAGGCAACAACCTGGGGTACTCAAAAAAGCACCTGGATGTCAAATTGCAAGCTACTACTGTCCCTGAGGAGCTCAGGAAATACACCATTTCCTGACCATCTTTGTGAGTAATAATAACTGAGGAATATTGCTTAGATGGGCTCCTCTGCATGCTACTAGCCACCACTGTACCAGCCTTGCTAAGGAAGTACACAACATGGTCATCATCAATTGAATCACAACCAATGGAATTGTCATCAACCTCCCTCCTCAGTGCAGTCTCCTCTTCCCAACAGCAAGAGCTTGAGTCATAGACTTTGAACATAAGATTAGGGAGTTCACCGAAGACTAACACAATCTTGTAGGAGATTTGATCTCTGAAAGTTGTACTCATCACAACGGCATTGAGAGGTTGATTTTCTGAGGGGAAATGCAGTGGAGGGAGTTCACTACAGGATCCGGTCACTGGATTGCATACAACAAAGTTTCCTGAAAGTTTGCGGTAGCAAACCAGGCCACCAGAGGCTGCAACAGGCATGCAGTTTATGTTGGAGTCTTCGAGCGGAAGACGCAAGTGATTGAGTTTTTTCCAACTGTTTTCAGCAGCATCAAAGACAATAGATTGGTTGAGGCTGGGAGAAACCATCAGAAACCAAGGATCCCTGGAGGGAATGTGTGAGCAGGCAAGCTTGAAACTCACAGAAGCAGCAGCTGACTTCCATCTCTTGCACACTGAAGTAAGGCGGAAGAAGGAGGAAGTCGGTAGCCATGAAAGCACCCTCTCTAAGAGATCTTCATTAAGGTCATCCAGAGAAAAGCTGTTCAAGACTAAATTGTCTCCATTTTCTGGACACTTTCTTTTCAAACTGTGTTCCATTGACCCCAAATTTGGAGGAAACAACTGTAGAAACAACAAAGGGAATACACGTTATCAATAAATCGATTTTTTTTCTCACTTTAATAGCTTTTACCAATAATAAAGGCCAATTGATGTGAATTGAGACTTCCAAATTAAATGGGTAACGCCAAAAGTTCTTATCTTCACCCAAAAAGATCAAAATTTTCCCCTTCTTTCTCCAACCCCTTGAATTTGCAAGGCTCATTCTTGAATTTTGTTAACCAATTAAAGCACCCAACTCCGCCCCCCCCAAAAAAAAAACCCTCAGAAGCTATACTTTAGAAGCAAACATGAAACTTGAGAGTTCAAAATCCAGATAAATTTCCTTCTTTTCCTTTTCCTGACTAACCCTACTGGTAGAAATCCACGCAGAAGAAAAGAAAATAGTGGAAACAGTTAAAGCAGACAGAAGGGGTTTCATTACAACAATCGTGAGTAACCAGCAAAGGGCAGAATAACGATGAGACAAGAACAAAAGTAATGAAGGTAAGACAAGTACCTGATAACAGAAGTGAAGCAGTTGGTCCTGTGTTGAGGGTGGATAGGATAGGAAATCTAAGCAACAGAGAGTGAGTGAGTGAATGTTTCGGAGAACACAATATGGTGTGTGTTAAAAAGGAGTTTGGAGGAGGAAATCAGAAGAAAGTGAAAAAGGGGAAAAGGGAAAGCGAGCCCAACAAGTAGGAAGAGAGGTAGGAAGCTTCCTGTGGAACTCTTTTGGTTGGATATCGGATGGTTGACACTTGAGACAGTATCATGTGATGACAAGGCACACGCACACGCACACTTCACACTTCACACCACACACCCGTGTGTTGCTTACTCATAAAAACATAAAATCCTATGCCGTTGGATTAGATAAGAAGAGCATAAGTGGTTGACTTTTGATAATGGCCTTAGAGTAGCTAGCTACCTATGCTTTGGATTCGGGCTGAAAAATGAGAAAAAGGGTGCACTCAGCACGCAAACAAAAAACTGCTGGGGCAATAGTTTAATGATTTTAGGTTGCATAAAAGAAAGAGAAAGGACCACTGAGTTGTTTCAAAGTGGATATCAACAATGTCAAAGGGAAGAAGGGTTGGGTTTTGTCTGGGACTCGTGTGGTTTTCGGCTGACCTTCCTAGAGCAAAAGCAAGAAGCAACCCTCTATTCTTCCTCCCTTTTGGCTCCTCGTTGAAGAATCTTTGTCTTCTTTTGCTTTGCTATGTCGTTTTTGTGCAAGTCAATGCTCAAGCCCCATCCACAAGACAAGTATTTTTTATTGCAACAAACCAAAGGGTTAGAGATTAGTGTGGGAAGGGAAAATGTTGAAAAGCAAAAGCCGTTAGTTGTGATCTTTTTCTTTTCCTGCTCCTCGTGTGCTTTCACCTCTACCAGATGCTCGCACAACCAAAAGCCGCTAAGGTCTTAATCCACGCATGATACAACCTTATTTTCTTAAATTAGCCTTTACCAAAAGAAGTATAAAAAGTCTCTATTGAACTTCCTCCATGGAATCTTCACAATTTTCTTAAACAAAACTAGTTCATGGGCTTCAACAAGACAATGGATGCACGATTAAGGACTCAAAGTTTCTGTATCAGATACATATCAAAACACAGTCTCGTTTCAAAATGAAATGTTGCAGTATCATTTTTTTTTATCGATCTCTATCATTATTTCATGTAATAATTAATAATTAGAGGAACAGAGACAAAGATGTTATTGTATGAATTTATATACAAAACATTTCTCAAATGGAAAAGATATTCTTAATTGTAACTTTTAACATGATAGTGTTTTGGTTTTTATAGGACGCTGGAATTTTCCATGGATACCATTTCATAATGCTCGATTTAAATCTGTCACCGATTAAGAATAGTGTCATTTGAGTGTAATTAATTAATTCAATAAACATTTATGCATTGGCTAAAATTTTGAAACTATAAATATTATTTAAAAAATTGTCTTTCAAAATAATTAAACCAAAGTCAACAATGGGAGTTCAAAGGAAACTCAGAACATAAGGACAAAGGGATTATATTCTATCAGAAAAAATAAATTAGGAAATTCATCTAGAATTGTTACAAATAAGATCCAAGGTTATTGCAAATAATGAAACCCCGGACAAAAATTTCCCAACTCACCACCTTTTTCGATGATGGGATAATTAAATGATAAAGAAGAAATAACAAAAATAGCTGCACCAAGAAGATGTCAGCTGATATTTCCATTTCCTTTGTCATTTCAGTGGGAAGAACCGATGCCAGAAATTTTGCCAGCGTCTTCAACTGGAATAGAAGACTCGTTTGCACTGACATATCCATTACCATAATATGTATTATCTTTAGCTGCAATCAACTTGCCTTCAACCACAGCTATGTGTTCTAAATCCTCTTCCACGTTTCGATGATCCCTTGAAAAAGAAGAATGTTTATCGAAGAAGGAAGAGTCATTTGGTGAACCAGGACAAGGGCCAGACGACCTAACCATATCAGTATTTTCTTGCTCTTCCTTGCAGCCTGAAGTCTCTTCAAATGATCTGTCCGTTATATCTACATCCCCCAAATCATTGACGGGTTGAGAAAAAGGCACAGATGTTGATTCAACAGCACTACAAGAAATTTCATTTGCAATACCAGTTGAATCAACATTAATCATGCCCATATCCTCAAACTGCTCTCCTTTGGCTTCTGAGTTCAATCCAGCAGAAGACTCGCAGTCGTACGTGGAAGAAACATTTGAGTCTGGACTAATATCAGATGGCAAAACCTCAGAACCGCTACTACAAGTCAACATCTTCGTATTCGAGAGGAGGCATTCATCTTGCTCAGTTTGTCCAGACTCCACTTCCACTTCCACTTCTGTTGTTTGAACTTCTGCTATCCCTGAAGATTCACTAGTTTGAATTTGAAGGCCTGATGGCCTGGCACTACACCTGTCCAGGATCAAATTGAAAATTGCTTTACCAGTTTTTCGAGAAAGAAACTGACAAATATTATCATTCAAAAAGGGCAATGACAGAGCAAAATGAAAGATAAAGCTTGACAAAAAAGTAAACACCAGAACTTAATCTTTTCTTGATGATGTATATACAAAATGAATAAAACTCTAATTAATCTATGAAAGTTGGCACCAAATGAATTCAATCCTTAAATATTGTAAATAACCAAATTGCATCCCTAACTTTAACAACTGTCTATCAACTAGTTTCATGAAAATGTATCATTAAAATTTTTGTGGCTGACATTACCTAATCTATTAATTGGATTAGGAAACCACCAGTCAATTTGGTACAAGATGGTAAGGACTACATTTATAATGCACATTAAAGCCAGGGACCAAATTAACCAATAGTTACAAAGTTGAGCAAAATACAGCCCATGTTAGTCAACAAAATCACCTAAATTTGTACTCAAGCTCCATTGAGACAACGTTAACAGAACCCAGCTATTTGGGAAAGAAATATGTGAAAATACGAACCACATACTCTGAAATTATTGGTGTGTGACAGAGAAATAAAGAGAGCATTAGCCTTTAACAGAATCACAATAATACCTGCTATACAAAAGCATGTATGCTCCCTGAGAAAGTACCTCTTCCAACTCCACAGTCGTAACCTGAGAAATGTGATGGAACACAAATGAGGATACTGACAGTTTAAGTTAGACAGGGTACTCGATTACCGAAAAGAAAAATATTCAAACTCAGATTAGGAGACAAAGAAATCTACCTTCCAGTCATCAATCCTGTACCAGTTCCCCAGGAAGTCCTTGATGTAGCAGATGTAATGACCAAAAAATGAAGCATTTAGCATATCAATATGTACTACAACACCATACAGCTTATAAACATCAGATCCATCTCCAGCTTCACTCATATAAGGGCTAAGATTTAAAGCCTCAGGGAAGGCTATTCTCTTGTTAAGTTTCCCAAACCTCCCACTCTGCATGTACACAACACCCCAAAAAAAGAAATGAGAAAGTTCACAAAAATAATTCACAATTCAAGCCTTTCATGCTTCTGTATACTAGTGGGCCGTATGTAAGTTTAGATGATATTAGTAAGACCTGAAATCTTTTCAAGGCGATGGTAAGAATATTTGGAGCGCATTTCACAGTAAGGCGTTTCCATGCCTTGACATAATCCTTGCACCTGACAAGCAGCAGAAAACTTCTTTAACAACAGGATATTCCTAACAGCAAAAATACATTATCAAAAGCACATATTTGAATTATATTTTAATTGAAAACTTACTTTCCACTATTGAAACTTTCCCTATTTATAATTTTTTTTCCAAAATTATAAGTCTCAGTTATCCAAATACACATCAAAATTAAAAATCAAAATAAAAATCAGAAGCCTGCATTAAGCAGGAAACAAACTTGAATGAGAAATCCAGTATCATCAGAGCAAAAGAAACTGCTAAACTAAAGACAATTTTATGGTTAATTCTCAAGCAAAACACATTTTGCTACAGCGAGAAAACTACAAAGCATCGTCATAAATGAACTTCAAGTTTGAAATTTGACAGGAGACATCATATAATCACCACCTTCCAAATTCTTTAATAAAAGCTAAACCAAGAACGCAGATGCATAATTTTTATAGATGGTCAAAAGCCTTATAAGCCGATATCTTGGTTATCTTATCAAAATTAAGAGATGAGGAAAACTTTATGCAGATGAGACTAATTCAGTGACTATATTATAGTTCCAAGCCCAAATTTGAAATTGAGTTTCAAAGATAATAATTTAGTTAAGTTGGTTAATTTATTACATTGTTACTGTTCATGGTTTACCGCCACAGAAGATCATTGTGGACTTAATTTTCTCCCCCGACCGAGGAGGGCTAACTTCCCGTTCAATTCATAATCTAAAATCATCACCTTATCCTCCCCATTCAATTCATCAAACTACAAAAACAGTTATTATAATTAATATTATTACTGACACCAGTGGCAAGAAAAAATTTGCAATGTTATATTAAACATTGGCATGGTACATGGTACAAGTATATTTCAATAGAAAGAGTAACCTTACCCCTCACATTTATACATATTTTCCCCATCAAGTCGCTCCTTGGCAGTAAACTGATCTAGACATTCCTCCAAGGAGGCAGCATCTCCATGAATTTCAACTGTCAAATCCATCATATTTTCATACTGCTTTGAAATCTTTTCACATTTTGTGCAAACCACCTATTTAGTTTCAGAAGAAAAAAGAATAAACAGACAGCCACATCCATGTCATTATCAAAATAGAAAATTGCATTTTCTTTACATTATTATATAAAAGGCTTTATTCTGTAGTACTGAAAAGGCTTTTTCCAATAATTATGTATTGCACAATAAACTCAAAATCTAAAGTTTTGATCATGGAAGGAAGAGAAACAAAATTCAGCCTTCGAGTCAATTTCATCAAAGAGAACAGAAAATTACAAACTAGAGACTTTGGGGGCATATCCAACTATCCATGTTTGGTTCAGTCTTTGTTTCTTTGCTTTTTGAAATCAATTCTGTAAAAAGCATAACTTGCAAACAGTTTTGTGGAACAAAATGTTTTTATAAGAAAATTGGTTATGTAATTTGATTCCCTTGTTTCTACAGATCAAAATTGTAAACAAATATCATTGTTATCATAATCAAATGGAGTTCAAATAGAAACCAAATAGGTTATTAAATAACTCTACAAAGTCAAACCTTAAATAGAGATGCAAATTATGGACTCCTACCTCTTATGTTAGACAACTTATAAAGTTCAAAAGATAGATGAGAAAAAATAAAGCAAATTTCACTTCATCCCACGCCAACATCATCATTCATTAGTCTGTTTGCATTATACACGTAATCAAACAATAGAAAAGTAACAAGAAAAGCTTATTTCAAACTGATTAAATGTCCAACCTCAGATTGTAGACGGCCACCAAATATGTGTTGAATAAGGGTAGTCTCCTGGAGGTTAGGAGGGACAGCTTTTTCTCCACCAAACTCATCAAGGCAAACAGATTGCATGGTATCAATGGAAAACCTACAAAAAATGTATTGGAAAAATTACCTTCTACATTTACCAAAAGAAATATAACATCAAGAGATTATTCAAAACAGAAATGAATAATTCACACAAAAAATGAAACGATAGTTAAAAGGAAAAACAAACCTCATAAACTCGTGAGCATCCTCTTGTCTTCCATAGCCCAGAGTACCACCAATATTAGGCAAACGAGAGAGAATATTCATAGGAGAAAACACCTGTGAACTTAGCCTTGTTCTATCAACATGATTTTCAAATTCACATAGAAAGCACCAATCATTACAAGTGCCTGGAGAATAAAAAATGATGACATAAGCATGAGGAATAGTTGAGATCACAGAAATAATGATCTGAGCTATGACATTACATTCTCTGCGGTGACCCTTCTCCAACAAGTAGGCAACAAGTGGCCTTGTGAATGAGAGGCACTGAAGAACCACATTTGCAAAGCAACTAAAAAAAGGCAATAAATATAAATTACTTCCCATACCCTCTAATTGCAAATACAACAATAGTGAAATAAAGTTGAAGCTCAGTCATGAAAATGGGCAAACCTGTTTCCACAATTCAAGAGCCCACAAGGAGGAAATCCTGGCTTGTTCCAGTTAAAAAATTTGACAAATTCATCATAGGGAAAAAGAACCTAAACAAGACAAGGCATATATTTTAATGTGCATTTGAGAAAATAAACCAAATTTAGCTCTGTAAACAAATAACATCAGAGACTAAGGCACTTTAGGAAGGCTCCAGAAGGGGACAGCAACTCGTGCTGATTGAGGAACTGCCCGCTGAGTAAAGAGCACAACATTCTAATCTGACTTCCAAATATCAAGGGTCTAAAGTCCCAACCCAGAAAAGAAACATCAAGAGCACACCACTATTGCCTTATGAAGTTGAGGAGCAGCACACCTTTGGTAACTTATTGATTATTACATAAAAATTCTAAAAGCCCAACAATTTACCATTCTGATCATTGAAGCTGAAGGGGTAAAACAATAAAACCAACTTTGGTCTTTCAGGTCCCTTTCCAGCAAGTAGATTAAGGTTTTTGCAAATTGGAAATCATAATCATATAAGACTAATGCAAATAGGCACACATTAATATTTTCCTTTTCTTAATTGGAAATCATAGTAAGATAAGCTTATTATTTTGTGTATTTACTTATAAGAAAGACAAATGAAAAACAGTCACAAGTACAACTATTTTCCCTTTTCTGAATTGGAAATCATTATATTCTTATTATCTTGTATAATAACTTAATAAGGAACAGTAATGCAAAATAGTCACATGTATTACTATTTTCCTTTTCTTCCCCTGACATGAAGATTTTATTTACTACGCTGCATGCCTTTTGCACATCATCTCAAGGAAATAAAACCTAGCCCCTCGGATTGCCCTTTCCCTTTCACAACCAACAGTAAGCAAAGCACATAACGTGAATTTGTAATTACATCCACTAAAGAAGCTTACATCTTTAGGCTGCTTGATTGGCCTAGAAATTGTTCCACAACCAGGTATCAGCGCAATCGAAGACGAGCTCTTTCCCCCAGCAGCAGAAGACTTAAACCCACGATTAATTACCCCATTTTGGGTCGGGCTTCTTGCACCGACTTCACGAAAATCTTTGCATACTGTCTTATGCCCAGACCTCCAATGCGACTGCTGGCATTCTTGGGAGCTGCAAATTCCAAATAAACATATACAAATTAATCCAGCCACCCCTCCCCTTTCCCACTCAAATAAAAATATTATTCCCACCAAATTTCTTAAATACACACACACACACACATATATATATATATATATATATATGTATGTAGAAACTCGTCAATTTTATCAGCAGAACCCACATTCATTTCACACCACATAACATACTCAATTAATAACAAGTAACAACCAAAACTTCCACACAAAAAAAGCTACATTCTTATTTTGTTGGTAACTATGTTATTAGTACGAAATATCTACCGATTTTATTAATGACAAATCTCTACACGAGAATCTAACCACTTTTAGTATGTAGGCATATAATTTTCATCCACAATACTCCAATTCAAAACTTTACTTAAAAATTTCAAACAAAGCTCCAGTACTATTCAAACCACCAACACAATTGTACATGCTCTAAACTACCACTAAATCAAACAAATACATAGATGATACGTAAATAAATTAAAAACAAATAAAAAGATAAACGAATTAATAAAACGCCACATAATGATAACGATCACATTGGTGATTGAAGAAAGGAACCGTACCAATAGAGGACGGCTTTGCAGCGCGAGCACTTCTTGGAGCTGGGGGTGGCGCAGACGGCGCAGACGGGGCAGAGAGAATCGTCAGCGGAGGAGAGAACGCCGGGCATTGCGTCGGCGAGGGCTTGGTGGTGGTCCCCTTCGAAATTGGCGTCGACCTCGAAGTACTTGGAAGCGGTGGACTTGACGAAAAAGTGAACCCCAACGGCCACGACGATCACGGAGAGCAACAGTTGCAGGAACCAATTCAGATCCCACGACACTCCAACCACAACAAGCATCTACGTCGTCGTCAATTGCGCCCCTACTCCGATTCTAGGGTTTTTCCATCGATCGCGCAATACATCACATCCTCCAATTAGGGTTTTCTCCTTCTTCAAATATACTTATATTCCTCTTCCAATCGTATATCTTCTTCTGTCTATCACTCTCCCTCTCTCTCTCTCTCTCTCCTCAATTTCTGACATTTGCATCAGGAACTTCTATATGCATAATTATAATATATTATAATAATAATAATAATAAATAAATAAATAAATAATATCTTACTCTAATTATAATATTATAATATTATTATAACTGCTTTATCTTCTTGTTTTCCTGTGACACTCGTGCTTCTTTCTAACTGAAATAATGAATGCTCTATCATCACCAGGGAATCCATTTTGGGAGAGAGAAAGAAAAGCGTGATAATAATAATAAGATCCTCATCCACATCAAAACCACTTAAGTGTCAACAAATTATAATTTTTTTTATAATTATTCATTAATGATTCTTTGCATGGATTATTGATTTATGATTAGAGTTTGATAGTCTTGTGTTCCTAAATCACATTGTAAAAATTATAGATTCCTAAAAATATAATATAAAAATTCATTTATTGGAGTTTACTTTTTCTCTTACACTGATACTAAAAATCCTATAATTTAGTTTGGAACAACAAAAGGGTGGAGAAATAAACAAATTTTGGAATTCGTGTCTTATTTGGAAATATAGAAATTGAAACGTGAAGAAATAGAGTGCAAAAAGTGAGAAAATAAAACATAATCAATCATTACTTTTTTAGATTAAAACTTATCTAAAGTTTATAGATATTAATGAATTAGGTATCACCAATTATTATATTATATATATATATATAAACTCATTTTAACTTTTTTTTACATGCTTACTTCTCTCTATTTAATCTCCCTGTCTTCATAAGACCAAATTTAACTATATTATATGTAACTTTTAAAATAAAGGAAAGAAGAATAAAAAAGTTTTTGAAAAAACATCTATAAATATGTGTTGAACCACAATTTACTTGGAGATATTTTTTATTACATATTACTTTTAGGTAAGAGGAAATAATTAAATACATTTATTTATTTAACTTTTGAATTAGATGTATTGAAATGTAATGTTGTTTTGAATTGATGTTCAGAACTTTTTGAAATGGAATTATAGTTTGAATTATGTATATCAGTTTTAGATTAAATTAAGGTTTGGAATATATTACAAAATAGAAACTAATTTTAAAGATAAAAAATAATTAGTTGTTATATTAACTAAATTAAATATTATTTTAGAGAGAAAAAATTTATTGATATCTAAATTAGTTTTTATTATTGATAAATAATTTTTAAATTAATATTTAATGAGCTATCAAAGTTTTAGATATCAACTTTAAAATTTAAATAATTGGTAGATAAAACCTAGGTAGTTAACTAGATATCAATTTGAAAACTAGAATAATAGAAATTAATTTAGATACCAATAATTTTTTTAGTTTCTAAAATAGTATCTAATTTAGTTAATATAACAATTAATTATTTTTCATCTTTAAAATTGATTTTCATTTTATGATTTTCTAGTAATGATAGTCGAGTTTAGTTTTGATTGATTAGTTTTTCAATTAGTTTGAATGCAAGATATGGTGTTTTTGGGCATTTAAATCATGTGGAGTGGATTGAATTTTGTAGAAGGAGTTTTAATTATTAGTTCACAAATTAGTTTGAATTTTTGTTTTTTATGCATATCTTACTTGAGTGTTAAGATGTCACTTAAGTAATGTTTAAGCAATGAGTAATCATTATTGCACCAAATTCCATTCTTTAAGTGTCATCATGCTTGCTCAAGCAGCAATATTCATTATCAAGCTATGACTTGATGCTTGAGTTAGAGAGATATTAGAACAATTATATCTCTTCTAAAATTCCCATCACTCAAGTGATGGAGAGTTTGAGTTTGAGATAGTGTTCTAAAATGAGTTGGCTTATACGCTAAGTCATGTCACTCAAGCGACAAAGTGATACTTAAGTGATAAAGAATTAATGTTAATTCTCTTTCCTTAAGAGAGAGGTCAAAATAATCATCTCTTGTGTATAATTAATATCATTTATGTAACATTGATAACATTAAGCGACACGAGTGGTCACTAAGCGACATACATGGTATGACATATTGATGATGTGTGTTTATATATTTGTATTGAAATATGTACATGTTTATGAATTAGATGTGATGCATATGAAATGAATCTATGTTATGAGATTATGTAATATACATGATGTTGTATATTTTGTGGTACGAGATATGGTATCATGACTTATTCTCATCAATATATTAAGTACAACATTGACTTTTGGCTAAAAAATAAACATGATTAATTTTAGTTTGAAAGAAAAATTCACCCTTATCTACCAAAAGAAATATGTCCCTCAACCATAATCTTAACCAAGTCAAAAATATCTTAATTTTAACCAAATTAAAAGTGTTCTAACCAAAATTTGAAGAGAGTATGAAAAAAATAATATATATATATATATAGGTGAGAGAAAATGGATACTTAGAAATTCTTATTTTTTTAATAAAAAATTAATTTATTTAAATTTAATTAATTAAATCACTTTCACACATCTCTGCAACTCAATTTTTAAATTTTTTTATATCAAAATAATATATTTGTCATAAAAAAATTAAATTATCTGAAAATAATTTTTCTCTAAAAAATTTCCTCTAAACACTCTATGAAGTACTTTTACGAAAAAAAAATATAAACAAAATTACTATAATAATATTTATATAGATGAATGAACTCATAGGTGGTAGAGTAATTAGTTTTTTTTAATAAAATGACGATTATTGTGATTATGTTTAGATTACTTAAAGAAAAATGTGATATGAAGTAAATGTATAGTTTATTAGCTAAAATATATGGAAACCTTAACTAAATCTTAACACTTTGTTAACATGATCTTTTAGCTTCTTTAGCTCAATAACATGATCCACTTGTCAATATGGACGAGCTTTGTGATCGAGCAACATGATATATTAGTATAGAGGAAAACTCGGATGTATGAAAAATAGTGATGAAATATCATGCTCAATCTTCCTCTCCTTTGAATACTACATAAACCTTTAAGAAAATATGTGTAAGCAACTATAAAAATTGCACCCCTCTAAATGTTAGTCGAGACACCATCATCCATAAGACATCAATCTTAATCTAGTACGAGTCCCCCAAACCACACCATACTCTCCATTTATTGATCTATTCAAGAGGTATAATTATCTTCAAAACTAAGGTCACACAATAAAAGAATGTCATAAAGTATATGACCTGATAAAATAACTCGTTCGATCAAGGGCTTTGGAACATTTTGTGCATAGCGGTTAAACCAAATGGGGTCATGGACGAGGAGGTTGGAGAGGTCAAGGCAGAGGATTTCGTGGTAGATTCCAAGGTTGGGGAAGAGCAAATCACTAGGAGAACCAATGGATACAACAACTTGAGCAAGAACAAAGAGAACAACCTTAGCATAATCCCAATGACATCAAAGGGACGATTAATACTAATGTTGGTGGGTTTGTTGGGGAAGGCACTACAAGTTTAGCAAGGAAAGTGAACTTTCAAAGCATAAACTCGATAATCCATCACATTTACAAATGAAGACTTATGCATTAACGACCTTGCACAAGATGATCCAATCGTTATCATAACCACAATAGCCAATTGGTGGATAAAAAGGATCCTCATCAACCAAGGAAGCTCAACCAACTTACTTTATTGATCAACGTTCTTAGAGCTCAACATTCTCACTTCCCTCATCCAATCATAACTTGACCCACTACTAAGGTTCACAAGGGGAACGAGTACACATTAGATGGTATGTTGATATGCTTACAGCGTTTAACAAAGGCAGTGTCGTGGTGCTCATGTTCGATTGAGTTGGTCACACGAGATACGAGGAGGGCATCGTACACCACAAATGGGAGTTTTTAGCTTGCACTTATTTGTTGCATTTGGCTGGGTGAATAATGTTTTATGATAAAAGTACGACA
Organism: Phaseolus vulgaris; assembly: GCF_000499845.2. Classification (NCBI taxonomy): domain Eukaryota; kingdom Viridiplantae; phylum Streptophyta; class Magnoliopsida; order Fabales; family Fabaceae; genus Phaseolus; species Phaseolus vulgaris. Next base: position 3,935,484 of record NC_023759.2, read on the forward strand.
TTGATTAATGTGTCGTACTTGCCGCTATTTGACAATTTGAGAATGTGTGGTGGGTATGCATGGGGAGTTATCGCACTTACCCACATCTATAATCAGCTTGGGATGCTTACTTTGCACAAACAAAGCAGTTAGGAGGTTATGTGACGTTGTTATAAGTAAATAATACACATAATTTGAATAATTTAGATTTATTTTTAAAAAAATATAATATTTGTTCATCCTAGATCATATGTCAATATATGAACACTTAATTAGGAATATCACTCCTACATATTAGGAGTTCCTCCCTCGGGCGTGTCGTTATGTCATCGAGCGCCATATATATGTAGTTGGTGTTGTGCCCGTCCAGATGGATGGTCTTATCCATGTTGTGGTGCTTTTGAGTTCTTATGATGATCATCATTCTAGTCGACTGTTTGAGACAATAGTCATGTTCTCGAGATACATCTGGCTCTGGACATGCTCACAAAGCTATTTTTCTGAGCATGTTCTACGCTAGTTTGGGTATGAGCATACGATTTCTTGGCCTCCTCCACCTTTGGAAGGAAGTGTAGTTACTGTCATTAATGACCAATGATTGCAATTTGTTGACCATCTTGTTACCGGTGTGACACTAGTTTCACATCCCTCAACATGAGCGATTGGATATATGCACCAGCTCAAATTAGTGGCATACCTCTATATACATCCTCGAGCAGATGAAGATCAATGGTATGTATTGTTAAGTTGTCGATCACATAGTTCGAGTGATGGACAAACACGACCATCGTCACCGCATGAGCATGCTTGTCCATTATTGTGTTACCACGATCTTCTGTTATAATTTTTCAACTTGTTAATGCACTAGTTCAATTAATGCATGGTACATTTAGGAGGATCCCTAATATTCTGCAATGCATAATCGATTATGGACATGTGGCCGAAGGTACTCTAAGATGGGGCGAAACCCACAATGTATTGTAGTTAGCCTGTGGCACCATGAGGAATCATTTATACTAGAAGTCTAAGTATTATACGAAACAAATGAGAGAGACATAACTCTAATTCTTAGATAGTTTAACAATATACTTAAGTTTTGTATTTTTAAATTTAGCAATGATATTGTATAAATTTATTTTATCATTAATATATCAAATATTATGTGTTTAATTTTTATGAATATTGTTTCTAATAAAAAATTATATTAAATAAATGATTTATGTTCAAAATATAAAATAACTCTAATTACGTTTGAAATTAATTCAAATAAAATATAAATACATTTAAAAAATCCAAGAATAATGTAACAGATGTGTTCTAAACTGTACATTCCGAAATACAATTTTAAAAGGAGAAAAATAGATTTTTAGATTATATAGGTTTTAGTTTATCGGGGTGCAAAACGCAACTCACTTGAACTTGAAAATGAAGACCATTACTGTGTTTCCCTGGTAGTAACATTGGGCCGAGTGGCCCAAGTTCTTTTTAGGGTAAGTGTATAAATTTCTTAAGCCACTTCCAGCCATAAACAAAAATGAAAAGGCACTTGCCACACACAGAAAGAATGTTAAGAAAAGCTAGTTCCACCCCAAGAATCATGAAAAAAAGGCACTTCCATTTGCAAGATAAATATAGTATTAGGAATAATAATGCAGTTTTAATGGAATGGGCACCAAGGAAGCATTATTTGGGTCTTAATAAATAAATCACATACTTTGATTTTGATCATAGTTTTTTAAGATAAACAACCACTACACCCTATTATTATAATAAGAACTCTTAAGTGGATCCAAATTGATTTTAGCTCCAAATAAGAAGAACCACCATGTGGGAAGGAACCTTTGTGTCCGATTCAAGTCATCATCCATCCACCTTCAAATCAACCCTTAATTATATTTACTAATTAATTAACAACTCTAACATGTCCTTTTCTTCTTGTTAATATATATATATATATATATATATATATATAAATAATTTTATTGGTGATGTTTCATATAAAGCATATGAAGGAACAATGAATTAGGATTTAAGGGAAAAATGAACCTTTTCTAACTCCCTTTGCTCTAAGAATAAAAGAACTATACTTTATTTTTCATATTAGTTTTATGATTTTATTTATATATTTCATCTTTACAAAATCATTTTAGTTCTAGTCGATGTGGGATCTCCAACAAATTCTCGCTAAGATGTGCTAAAAAATTACTCTAATATCATGTTAAGAAGTGAACTTTAAGCCTAACTCAACCTCATAAAACCGACTCATAAGGTGAAGTTTGCACCCACTTATACACAATGAAATGTCCTCATCTCTAGTCGATCTGAGATCTTCAAAAAAACTTATTCTATAATAATTCACCTTCATAGAAACTATGAAATCCAACTTATATTTGAACCGAAACATATGAACAACCAAAAAAATTATACCAATTTGTTCTAGTTCTTCAATTGCTTGTTAGATTCAGTTTTCATGCAATTTCCATTATGTTTAAGTTCATTTGTTTATTGAATTCTCACTTAGATCAATATAATATAGACATTTCACGTCTCAAATCAATAAAAAAAAATTCAAATCATGTTGAGAAGTTGAAAACGATAATGATGGATTAAAAATAAAATAAAGGGTCAACATGATTTTTTTTTAAAAAAAAATAAAGGACCATGAATCTTAAAAATAAGATTAAAAAAATAAAAAAACTCATGATGCCTCCTTCTTTAGCAAAACAAGCTTTTGTGTTGTTTCCTGTTATGTATTAATAAAGTAGTTGATAAATGTTTGTGGAAGATCCCAACGCAAAAACCAAGACATGCAAGGACTCAAATATTATGTGGATTGGAACCTCCTAAAGGAATAAGAATTAAGCACGTTTAGATGAGATTATGAAGAACCCTTAAAAGCAAGTTTCCATATACAAATGATTAAACTAAATTTGATGGTTATAATGAGGTGCATCTTGGTCCCAAGTTTAGGGCATAGGCTAATAGGAGTACTCTATTGTACTGTGCCTTTTTCAGAATATAAAAAAACCCTAACTGAAAATGATAGTGACTTTGTTTTAATATGTTTGACAAAGACATATATATAGATCATGGTGGTCAATTATTTGCATTTGTAGCACAAGGTTAGAGGAGGTAAAGTTAGGGCAAGAAAAACCGGAATGGTGTTTTCCACTATAGTTTATATATTCATTACACTAATTTCTTCCTCTTAAAAGTTCATCAATTTATATACAATTTGGTTGAGCTACCTCTCCTAGGTAGTTGTAGGTGGTAAACATTTTTGTGCTTTGATTTTGTTTAGGAAGTTTCAAGAATTCCAGCCAAATTTTAAAATAAATTTGAGGATGTAATCTCACCAACCTACATCATTCTTATTTTATATAACAATAAAGATAATATCTATATGTATATGGTATAATTGAGTGTTGCTGAATTCTTTTGATGTGACCTATTTTATGTAGTTTTGATGATTGGTTTGTTGATATGTAGAGTATGATAATTTTTTGTAAATTAAGTATCGAGTAGGTTAGTCGAAACTATTTTTTGTATAAGAGTTGAGACACCTTTAAAGTGTCTCATTTTATTTTATTTATTCTTCACTCATAAAAAAATGAGATGACAATGATGACATGTATGTAATTGTATGATATACTTATTGGTTAGTCGAAACTATTTTTTGTATAAAAGTTGAGACACTCCTGAATTGTCTTATTTTATTTTATTTATTTTTCACTGATAAAAAAAAATTATTTGACAATGATGACATGTATGCCCTTGTATGATATACTTATTTATGTATGTTACATGCAAATATCTATATAATATTTTGATCTAGTATAGTTGTGTAATACATAATATAAATTAAGATATCAAGTAGTAGATAGAACTTAGGGGAGGTTTATTGTTTTGTGTAAAGAAAATTTTTCTTCACACTACATAATTGAGGTTTGTATAGAAGAGTTTGAAATGAGTCAAACATTAGTTTTTGCTGAATGTCCAATACAAATCTTCTAAAATAAGCAGAGTATGATAAATTACTCATAATTATTAAGATATGATTAATGGGTTTTGTAGTCGTAGATGATGATGATGGTGTAAAATTGTTAGCTTAACTCTTATATGTTTATAAAACTGTTTTGATTATTTGGTGCAAATAATATGGGAGGTCATAATATAAAGATCCAACATAACTAAAAGTATTTATGTTCTTTTCAGTATTTTAATAAACCTTGCGTTTTTAGTTTATGTACATATTAGATTACTAAAATCAACACATTGTATAAAATGTGTCATTGATGATACTAATGAAGAGACCAACAGAACAATATTTGTATTAGCATATCTGGGATAACTTTTTTTTAAAATAATCACTTGGTTTTTAAAAGCCTTTCTTATAAGTTAATTAAAATAAATAATAACATTTAAAAATAAGTTAAATCAACCACATACCAAGTTATTTTAAATTCTCTCTTTTTTAAAATAAGCTAACTAAATAAATATTGAATTATTAGTTTTATATGCAATTTTTTTAAGCTTATATTAAAATAGACATATACTTTGTCATAATATTTCGGTGAACTTATAAAAGTAGTTTATCCTAAAAATATTTGACGTTTTCAAGTTTTAAGCTAATTATTTTTTTATCGTTACTATTTAATGAATAGTGATTTTCTAGTAGTGATTATTTTTTATTAATGAGTAGAAAAAGGTATAAAATTCACCAACTTTTATTATTTAATAAATTTTATCAATAAAAAATTATGTGTTTAAATTTTTTCATTAGTGTGTATAAAATAACTTAACCTAATTTAGAAACCCATTGAAAGAGAGTGTATCACATTAACCCAAATATAACTTAATATATAAGCAAATCCGCTTATTAAGGAGTTTTGTCTAAAGCAACATACTTTGCTTCGAGCTGTTTGCACTTAATGGCTAATTACTCTTAGATATTTTTTAATTATACATATATCTTTATATTTTACGTATTTTTAATTTTTAATTAATTTACACATATATTTATCATAGGGTGTAAGAAGAAAATAGAAAAATTCATTGTACATTTTTATTCATGTAAAACAACTTAAAGGACAAAATGAGAAGAAATAGAAGTATAATTTTCCAGAAATTCTAAAAAATCATCACATCATTATTAATAATTCTTTAATACAATGTGATTAGAAGCAAGAAGAGAAGGCACATATAAAGGGGAATTTCAAAACTTACATAAATTTTTTAAGACAAGTGTAATGAAAAACAAATTATCCACCATATATGAACAATGGTCCACCATAACCTCACTCTTAAAAGAATAACCTAATGTTGTAATCCAATTTGGTTTTTAAAGTGAACAAATAGCATAAATTATTCAAAGAAGGTGTGATTTCCCACAAATCATTTTTTATATTTTTAATTTGTACATTAATGTTTATTCTAAAAAAGTGACATCCTTCCACGTTTCCATTCGTGTATCCCTGGTTCTTAACAAATCTATGGCATCAATTGTTGGAAATATCTGTTTCATTTCGTGGTTACTCTTTTTATATATATATATATATATATATATATATATATATATATATATATATATATATATATATAACAAACACTGATATGACATCTACACATACATAGATACGTATAATATCTAAAATGTAAGATACGAGAATATGATATATATATTATATAATTATGAATTATATAAATTGATAATAAAGATTTAAGTATGTTTCAGTTTTTTTTCTGAATAGAAAGATGTTTTTTTATGGCTGGTTTGAAATGATTTGTTCTTTATTTTTATAAATATAATAGAAATTTATACAATAAATTTGAGCTTTTAGAAAATTAATGTATTTCTCATTTTTAAAATTATATTAGACCTGTGTTAAAATTGTCAGAAATCCAACAAATATTTTTTGAATTGTACACTTAATCGAATAGTGTCATAAGAGTGTTGTGTCCGATATGTGTGTTCGACACGGACACGCCATTTAAAAAGAGTGTTCGAACTTAATAACTACTTGCATTTGTTTATGATACTAATCACATGAAAATGTTACACATAAATTCATAATTATTCGTCCATGTATATGATATATTTTAGCTTAATTATACATTTTCACTATTCATCTATCATTAGTTATAGTTTATATGGTTTATTCTTTTATATTTTATCATAAATTTTTAATTTTTGGCATGATTATTAATTTGTTAAATTTCGAACAAAGTACACTCATGTCACGCAAAAAAAATCAGATCAAATCAACCTTATTTTATAAAAATTAATAATAAAATAATACTTTTTTGCATGCCATCGTTTTGTTAAACATTTAATGATTGTTAAAATGCCAAAAAAACTTTGATAGTAAAATGTGAAAAAAAAGAATTTAAGTGATAAAATTTGTAACATATAATAGTGATAAATACAGCATTAACACTATTTTTTTTCATACATTTAATATATTTGAAAATGCACTATTTGTTTGTATGCAATTTTCTTTAAGTTATTCGAATCTTAAATAATCTAAATAAAATTTAGCAAAAATAATTGAGTTAGATATTATTTATTAATATACTTGAGCATGAAAGTCAAAATTAGTTTGTTATTATTAACAAAATTATAGAGAATTTGAATCGGATATAAATAAAGAAAGTTTGATTTATCATCGTTTGTCACAACATTTGAATCATATCCAAACAAAGAAAGTTTGATGCTATCATTGTTTGTCATGAATATGAATATGAAAGAAGTCTCTACAAATATTTTCTTTTTTTTTAATCATTTTTCATTAGACTTTGGCCAATACGAAATGTGGAAATTTGTTTGAAGGTGGGGGAAAAGTTGATGATGTTTTCATATCCTGTTGGTTGAATAAAAGGGGACGAAGATTTGGCTTTCTTAGAATTTAAGGAGTCATGAATCCAAAATCTCTAGAGAAGCAGTTGGACAACAAAAGAATAGGTAATTTGAAACTATATGTTAATAAACCAAAGTATAAATATAATGGTACAACCTATATGACCCTCTACTTTGTTTAGATTTTTTGAGATCTTAAATTTTTGTATTATGGATCTTCCATTTGCCTATTTACGTATAACAGTGGGGAAAATCATAGCAGGAAAGAATATTGTCAAGAAATGATAGCAAAAATAAAAAGAGGCTAGCTAAATGGAAAGGAAACTATTGGAGATCCCACATCGACTAGAGATTAGAGCCTTTCATTGTATATAAGTGGGTGCAAACCTCAACCCTATGAGCCGGTTTTATGGGGTTGAGTTAGGCTTAAAGTTCACTTCGTAATAGAAACACATATCCTTAGCAAGAATGATCACTTTAATAAAAAAATCAGTTGTGCCAGTATGCTTCTTATATCTTTTTAAAATGCCAAATAGTGTTTGGAAAGTGGTTTATGGTTGGATATCTTGAAATCAAAATATGGAACATGACATTCATTATTTTAAGGAAATGATAGTAAGTGTGACTCCTCGTGGTGGAAGAATCTCGAGAAAGTTTTCCGGTATAGAAAAAAGAAAAATGGTTTATGGATAATATAAAGGGACAAAATGGGGATGAGAATATGATTTTATTTTAGAATGACACATGAATAAGAGATGAACCATTAAAGGAGATATATCCTATAATATATGCTAATTCTACAAAAAAGGGTTAATAATAGGAGAGATCAGAACATGGTAAGTAAGTCAATGAACTTGGACATTTAGACAAATGAGGGAATAATTTGAATGAGAAAAACCAATGGTGGAGAAAATGTTACAACTGATAAAGAAAACCAATATACAAATGGAGAAATTAGATGAATGGGTGTGGAAGGGAGATAAAACAAGAGAATATATTGGGAAATTTACATACATGATGATTCAAAGTAATTTAGTTGGGGAGGATGAAGAGATATATAAAATTTTGTAGAGTACTAAACCATTTTTCAACTTTATTTTTTGTTTGTAGGATGTTTCTGAATAAAATAGTTATATATGATAACTTAGCTTATAAAGGTATCCAAGTAGATAAATTTATATGTGTCATGTGTGATAATTTTGAGGAATCCATCAGTCATTTGTTCTTCATTTGTAGGGTGGCTAACCAAATATGGATTATGTGAGATTCTTGGTTAGGGATTTTGTTAGTGCATCACAATAATGTTAAATTACATGTTTTAGGTTTTGAGCATATATGGCTTAATAGAAAATGCAATCAAATCTTGAAAGTTATGTTGATTGCTACACAGTATGAATCATATGGACTCATAGAAATAATGTTATTTTTAATAATCTCATAGCGGATGATATAAAAATGTTCATGATGATTCAAATAAAAACTTGGACATGAGTAACAAACAAATATCAAAAAATTGTTTTCTCTTATTCTAACTTGTTGTGTCCACTCATATGTCTATAGAGTATCAATTTATACGAAATTTTTACTATCTAAAAAACTTATAAAAAACAAACCCAATTATACTAGTAATTGTTAAATAACAATACAAGTAATTGTTAATTAAAAGGGGTAAAATCTATTTCAATAATTTTCACGACTCTATAAATTTTGAGTATAGAAATAACTTGCTCAAAAATCCTTAATTAACATGTATACTATTTTTCCTTTTATGCATAAAGAAGCATTGGAACTTGTTTTGTGGATATTAATCATTCTAGACAGAAGGGATGATCGAATGTTAACTGGCATTTGGAATTAAATATTGAAAGATGCAAAAAGAAAGAAAGAACACATAACTGTACAAACCCTAATATATATATGTTCGTGCCACGTGTCATGAAAGTCAGCGTGCCACATGGCAGTTGTTGAGTTAATGTAGTTCCAAGCCAAACAAGACTCTCACATGCGAATGGTTATTATTTTGATAGAGTTCAAGAACCAGACACAGCACAAGAGAATATGGCTTAGTTGTTCAATTGCATAAACAAATACCATAATGTGTTTTTTTTTCATTTCTTATTTTTTTTATAACCTAGAACAATTTGTAACACACCCATGACCTCCAACTATTGTTGTTGTTATTATAATTTTGAAAGGGACGTGATTTTAATATTAGGGTTTTCTTTTCTTTATCTTTTGTGTCTCTCTTTTGGTTAATCAATTTAGTATTGTTTTTGGGGAAGCATTAAAATATTATGAGAAAGCTTTTGTGTGCAATAAAAACAACCACCCTATATATCCTCGAACACAGAACATGATTAGAAAGTGGACAATATAGTTTCAACTTCTGAAACTTTTGTTTTCAGTATATATAATACTCAACGTACGAATAATTTCTGAGAAAAAAAGCATGATGTGTTAAATGATATTACACTCATTATGGATACTAATTAAACTTTAAATAATTTTTTTATTAGTATTTAATTAAGTAGATAAAAAAAAGTTACAGAGGAAATTAAGTTTGGATGATGTTACACACATAATTTTGCTGTCATCGTCCTACCAAAATTAAATAAAAAAATAGTTGTTTTAATTACTATATATCTCTTGATGAACTAATTAGGTTGTGCTATTTTGGGAAAAGTAAAAATTTAATAAGCTTATTTTTATCTTGTAATTTTGGTTTCTATATTTTATCAAATTTTCAATTTTAATTCCCAATTTTTTATTGTAATTTTGGATCATTAATATTGATTTTCAATATTTTTTTTACACAATTTGAAATTCGTAACTTTTAATTAATATAATTTTGATTAATTTTTAGTTTTAAAAATCACCATCTTCAATCTTACAAGTTTATCGTCTTCAGTTTTGTAAAAATACTACAAGTATCATACATTTTCATCAATTTAATTAAATAACACTATAGGTGATTAAAATTAAAGAATCAAAATTGTGTACAAAAGTTTAGAAATCAATATTACGAATAAATATGATGGTAACTCTTCTAAGTAAGAATAAATATGAATTTATCGATGATTCAATCCTTAAACCTCCAACACAATATCTCACTTCTTTGGCATGACTACAAAACAAACAATATCATTATCTCATGGCTTCTAAATTCTATCCCAAGGAAATACAAACCAATGTGCTTCAAGAATGTTTTTTGTACCACAATATTATGAAAATAAATATTTTGTACCACTCTTATGGATATTTGGATTCTCTTTAAGGAACATTGCAACAAGGATATTTGACTTTATGATCTTTTATGAATCTTTATCAAATAAAATCAACTCGTATTATGTGGGATATTAAAACTTAATTTAGCATCACTTCAACCACTTGGAATATGAAATTCATTTTTTGATGGATATTAGATCCAAGTTAACATACTCTCTTATTTGTGATTTTGAATAGTGTAAATAATGATTAATATAATTTTAACCAGGTCATATAATTTGTTATCTAGTCTGCATTTCATATATATACACGTACAAATCATTTACATAATTTTTCCCCCAATCTTATTGCTTAAGTAATATGTTATATTTGATAGGCACTTTATTGGAACAATAATCTATATCATGATTTGACTTGTGCTACGTATAGTGTTTTTAAAACAATACCTTTGTTGTGTGGAGAAAAGCTTTGAGAAGATTTACAATTTTTATTTTTGCCGGAGATTCAATGTTTAAAATCTATTCACATCAAAAGGGTGCTCTAATACAAAGTACCAACTAATGCATCTGCCTTAATTGCTATATATGATATTTGTTGCATGAAGACGTAACAACACTTAATAAAATAAAAGGGAGAAATTGCATTACACAATAGAGATAAACAACATAAAGAAAAATTAATGCATTGTTAAATATTTCATGTGAACATAGGTTCCAAAGTTATTCAATTGAAACTTTAAGTGAAAGAAAGAATAAGACTAAGAAAAAAAATAGTAGGTGTTCTTGTAAGGATGAAAAGGGGTCTTCTTATACTACTAATGACGTCCGATGTCCTCTACAACAATATATCCAATCTCAGACAAGGTACCTGTAAAAGATACTATGATGCCTAAGATATAATTCAATATAGGATAAGTGAAAGTAATAAATAATGTTCAATGAGGTGTACCTTTGCCTTGCAGTGCATATTTATAGGATCCTAATGAACTCTTTTTTTGGGTTTGTATTAGAGTAAAATGCACAGATAATCTTGGTGTTAAAATAAGATTTCATACCTTTGAGGTTAATTGTACCGTACAAAATGTTAGTTATTAATTCCCTAACAATCAGACTCGACCATATCATTCGTGTGGTGTCTGATCTTTCAACCAAGGGACATTTAGCCATATTACCTAATGATAACATTCGACTATTGATATCGATGGTACAGTAGGATAAGACAAATCTCAATGAAACTAAGACAATGACTAGTTTTTAGTCTTTACTCTAAAAGAAGTATTTGAAATTCCAAAAATTCTTGTAAAAATAGAAAATGTAGGAGGTAATTGAAACTATCTTTACATCTTTCCTATAAAAGTTTCCATTGTCTTTCTTCCCTATAAAGCTCTCCATTGTATATACAGGGAGTGCCCTAGACTTATTAAGAACACTTGTATATTTTATACTAAGTGTTAAGTCTAAATTGAATTTAAGTGTTGAAAATCTTTCTTGTAAATGCCATTAAAATGTGTAAATGAGATATGACTTGTTAAAAAAAATTGGGTTGTAGTCAGAAGTTACAAAGGAACAATACTTCCTATATAATTTGTATGGACATGAATCAATATAAATTATGTGTTATTTTTTTTTGCATTTATTTTAGCCTTATTATCTAAGTCATAATTGTGACTTTCATACTTGCTAAAATAATAATTTTTTCATGTTTGTAAGTTATATTTCTCAAAACGTTGAAATAATAACTTTCAAAATTTCTTAAAAGTACAATTCAACCTCCTCTTATTTTTATTCGATTTGAATGAATCTTTCCTTTTCCATTTATGGACAATTATGATCCAAGATGAAAAAGAGAAGGAGGTGGGTACAATTTTTTTTCTTCTTGTTTTTACTCAAGACAATTCTCATGCCTTTTAAGGTCGCAAAGAAAGATGGACAGAGGTGTGTCCAATGTAGAATTCTTGGTCATAGTAAAGGAAAATGTTTCAAGTTACAAAAAGATTAAACCAAACACTTCTTATGTGGTTCATCAAGTTGTCAACTATCCACCTAATATGTGCAATTACACAAATCACTTTTCAACAATTAACTTGTGGAAATTCTCTCGTATATATAATTTTTATTTTCAACTTGTACAGTTCGAAACTCGGACGATCGAGGTCGTGAACTAATAATATAACGTAATAAATACGTGGCAAGAAAGTGGTTATAATTGATATTGAATGAGTCAAAGACACGCTGCGAAAGACACCCCCATGATATTAGGAAACCACCACACACGATCTGGTTACCACTACACACGTCTTAGTGAACCAATTACCTGGCCCACACGGGAAGAGACCCAGGTCAACCTATAAATGAGACTTCTGAAGGGGGGAAATGTACATTTCTAATATCCTAAGAGAACATACTAATCATTATTACTGACTTGAGCGTCAGAGTGTAATCACAGGTACCCCACCGACCGACGCAATGCGAGAGAGAAGGAAGTTTGAAGAATTCAGAGACTACTAGCACGACAACGAACTGTGTATCAAGTTGATCAATATTACTTAGGTCTCATCATCCACACATTTATTTATATTTTATAGTTTAAAAATATTATGAAGAATCCTGTGAGAAAAGTAGCTTGAAAAGATACAAACTATGAGCTTGTTCCTCCCCATTATTGAAATAAAATTTACTTACTGCTGTATATATTATATGTTGCTTCACGGACTCATGTATAAACCTTAAAGTAATAGCCACCATTGACATGCACATATTATTTGTTTATGCAAGGAAAACTGGTAATGAAGAAAAACATGCAGAGTGACACTTGGCATGGTAAAATAAGATTACCAGACAAAGTACTACGTTAACCTCTGATTTGAACTGAATGAATGTAAGATTAATAAAATTGGATCAGAGATAATCTTAATTTATAGCATTAAGAACTAAGAATCTGTGCAACCGCCCTGTTTGGTCGCTTCTTTTGGGTCTCAATACATGCATTGCATCTCATCACAAAGTAAAATAGTAAATTAAACATCAAGCTCAGATCTATCATGTGCAGTGTTCTTTCAGTAAAACCCACATTCTCCCCTTTGCGTCTCACTGCACGCGCCACCCCACCACCTCCCACGTCACCTTGGAAATGGCGGGGAACATCAATGGGGATTTAAAAACTCCTTGTCCCCATAAAAACAAATCCTTTCTCTCTCTTCACATTGCATGATTGGATGAATTTGTTAACTTTTTTGGCCCTAGAGGATGAGAAATATTAATAAAGTTTAAGTTTTTTATACCCCATTTTGTAGTACTTGATATTGCTATTTTATTTATTAATGGGAAAATAATGGTACGAGGACCAATATGGTTTGATGCAAGAGAAAGCAATTCTTCAATAAGAAAAACACTGTCATTTTTCTTTGACATTATAAACATTCATGACCATTATTCTATCTTTGCAAAACTTGAATAAGATATGAATTATGGTGCTTAAGACTAAGAAGCTTAAGTTTAATTAAAAATGGTTGCATGGGGACTAATACTATAACTATGGCTTAATGGTGAGGTTTAGCAGAGGAAAGAGAACTGTAAACTGAGCAATGAGAGGTAAGGTTGTTGCCTCATAATATGACACAAGAAAGACAATTAAAATAAGGAATGGAAAAAATAATGAGCAAGAACATTTCTCTATCATATTTGACCTCCAAATGCACATGGCTGCTTGGGTTTCTGTTCTATTAGTTTTTGGGTTTTTAAAAGTTTTTGCCTTTACCCTCACAAGTTTACAATCACATGCTGTCCTCTCTCTTCTGCTCTGAGCTGACTCTCTCTTTCTCTCTCATCTGTAGTGATTGGCTACATACATGTTTCGGCTGTGTCATTGAATGCTTTTGACCCCATAGTTGAAGAGATTCCTCAGATCTACAGGGCAGGACTTTTGGACATTGTCAGCCTCAATTCTTCATCTTTCTGGGGTCTTTTTTGGTCACTCACTTTAATTCCATCAATCCAGAAAGGTTGGCCTTCTTCAACAATTCATTGTCATGACATGATTTACAATCATATATAAGGTTGGTTTGCATTTAATGTATTGCTTTTTAATCTCAGGATGTCCAATTTAAATCCTTATGCCTTTTCTTTTGAGTTCTTTTTCTTTCATTCTTGTGATGGGGTTGTTGTTGTTGTTCTTGCAACTGATGCTGATGATGGATCTTGATTTCGTTTATTGCAATTGAGATCATTCATCCAATCTTCTTCCTAGTTATGAAAATGTGAAATAGTTTTTTTTTTACAATTTGCAAGTGATTGCTGAAGTTTATCTGTTTTGTGTGATTGAGCTCTTAAAAGTCTCAGGCGCCTTTTTTTGTCACTTCCTTTCTCGTTTTCTGAATGTGCAGTGTCAGGTGCTATTCAACTTCTGCTTCAAAATTTTCCAATAACTTTTTGAAAATAGTTTAATTGTCCAATTCGAGATTTCTTAAACAGTTAAACTTGTACTCAAGTGTGATTTCTTCTGGGGCTGATATCAGATATAATTTCTTTAACTGTTGTCTTTGAGTCATGATTTTGTCACAGTCCATATTTCAATTCTTTAGCATGACATAATGACGTCAAATCAGTGACCATTTTGTTTCGTTTCTTTTAACTTTTTCCTTATTCTTCTAGTTTTGGTCGGTTAAAGTTAAGTTCCTGATCTTGGTTACTTTCACTGTACTACTATAACTATTGTACAAACTTCTTTTTATTTCAACTCCACCTTTCCTTAATGGTAACTTAATTCTATTATTATATATCTGTTTCGATTTCTTACGAGAGACTCATCTTGGCCTAACAAATTGCAGCTGGCACTAGTGCTCTGGCTTATAGATAAAGCCAAGAATTAAACATTGACCAGTGCTTCTTGAGATGGAAGTGCTAATGGATTGAAGGAAGAGGAAGTCGAAATCACAAGTTGAATATTGTGGAAAAGAAAATTGGATGCTATCAGTTTGTTTTCAATGGTTTGTGAGATGGAAAGTGATTGTATTGAAGACATGGACGTTGAAGTCCTCTCTTCAATGTGGCCAGAAGATATTGGCTCTGATGTTGGAAAACAGTTCAATATAGAGAAGCCTGGAAGGGACCAAGATATGTTGGAGGAAGTCACAATCTTGGAGGAGCCAACTATAGCTGATTTCCAGCGTCTCATGGAGCTTACAAATTACACAGATAAAGGGTCTTCTCAGCTGGCATATCTCATGCAACACTGGGAGTATAAGCAGGCTAATGCAGTTCGGCTTCTCAGAGAGGAACTTGACAACCTTAGTAAACAAAGGAAGGAAGTTGAGCTCAGGAAATTGGAGATACTGAAAGACAATCGGTTTGAGGAGGAGAATTATGGCGGTGACAAGCGCCCAGTTTCTATATTGGATGAGATTTACTATACATGGCAAGATGTGCCAGTGCCTCTCAGGAAAAGTGATGTAGTTGTGCAAAACAAGAGGATTGAGATTGATGCTGAGTATGACACTGTTGTGTATTGGAAACAGCGGGCGCTGCAGTTGGAAAGACAGTTGGAGGCAAGTGTCAATAGAGAGCAGATACTAACGGACAAGTTGCAAGAAAGTATAAAGAATTTTGAAAGGCAATCTTCACCAGTGGAAGAACTAACTCAGATTCTGAAGAGAGCAGATAATTTCTTACATTTTATACTCCAAAATGCACCTGTTGTTATTGGCCATCAGGTACATTACAGTGAGTATTGAGTTTATATCCATATGGCAGGATCTGAAAGTACTTCATAGAAATTTTTGACATGCTGTGTACACTTATTTAAGAGTAGATACCTTCTGAGTACTAAAAGAGTTAGGACCTTGCAAGTATATGAGACCGTTTTTGAACTACCGTTCACTAATTTTTCTGTAGAGTACCAGCTCCCTCTTCTAAACACATCATTCTTCTTTGGTTTAGAACATGATGGTTGACATGTTGAAATATGTATATGGAAGCAAGTAATGCACATAGACAACACTTATCTGTTCTATTGGCTTAGATGGAAGATTGCTCTATGGCCGTATTGCCTAGGTGCAGTGGACACATAATGATTCCTATATCTGTCTTTTCAAAATGCTACAATACGTGAACTGTGTAACTAAGCTCTTATCTAAAATTTGTGTTGTGTTGGAGAATTAGGTGATTGGTGCATTAACATGTGAAACATTGATATGGGAACATGTCACCACATTGATATAACATTAAACGTAAATATAGGAACTTGTCACCTAATTGACAAAAATATGCCATGCTTTGGAATGGCATTACTTTGTTTTTCTTCTAACACATGATCCATATTTTGTGCAAAGATCGTACTATACCGGCTTTATTGTAGTTTTAATTGGTCCATCGTTATGAAAACTGAATATGTGGTTGACACTGTAAGGGATCTTTCAATCTGCAAAGGGCTGACTCTGATATTTTTCTTCAGGACAAAGAGTTGCGATATCGCTTTATCTACAATCATTTTCCAAGTTTACAAGAGGAGGTAATGATTGCTGTTGAAGCTCTTATTTCAAGGTCATATGATTAAGTTGCATTATAATTTTTATTTCATTGAATAAAAAGCTGCACATACTTCAGAAGAAACTTCTTATACTTTTCTTGAGTTATTTTACTTCTTTTGCAAAGGAGTTTTAAGTAGGCTGAAATATCTTGACTCTTAAAACTAAATCGTATTTTTCAGGACATCATAGGAAAAACAGATGTTGAAATTTTCACTGGATCCGGTGTCAAGGAATCTCAAGATTTCAAGAGGGAAGTAATGGAGAAAGGGTTGCCTGCAAAAAAGGAAATTACTTTTGAGACAGAACTATTTGGGTCAAAGACATTCTTGATATATGTAGAACCTGTCTTTAGCAAAGCAGGGGAGACAATTGGAATAAACTATATGGGAATGGAAATAACAGATCAGGTAAATGCTATTTGCTTTTGAATGTTAATTGCAGTCTTGTGCTTGCAAAGAGGATATTTATGTTTTTCACAAACTGCAGGTAAGAAAAAGAGAAAGAATGGCAAAACTTAGGGAAGATATTGCTGTCCAGAAAGCCAAAGAAACGGAACTTAATAAAACCATTCACATTACAGGTTTAATCACTCAGCCAAATCTGTATTTATGAATTTTACTTTAATTTTGGTTTGGCTGCAACAAGCTTATTTTTTTCTCCTTATCCTTCTCTCCTTTTCAACAGAGGAGACTATGAGAGCAAAACAAATGCTGGCAACAATGTCTCATGAGATAAGATCTCCACTATCTGGAGTTGTTAGCATGGCTGAAATTCTTTCCACCACGAAACTTGATCGGGAACAAAGACAGCTTTTGAATGTCATGATATCTTCAGGAGATTTAGTTCTTCAACTTATAAATGACATTCTTGATCTTTCCAAGGTTGAGTCAGGTTAGAAATTTCTCCCACACCATTGCTGTTATTAGATCATTTAAATTTCTTCCCACCCCACCAACCCCATTGGTTTTTTATAGGAGTTATGAAATTGGAAGCTACCAAATTCCGGCCAAGAGAGGTGGTAAAACATGTACTCCAGACAGCTGCAGCATCATTGCAGAAAATGTTAACCTTAGAAGGAAATGTGGCAGATGATATACCTATTGAGGTGAGAACTTGAGTAACGCTTGCGTGCATTGCTAAAGATTCAGCATTGTTGTTGTACCTAAATCCAGGACTACTTCTATGATGTAGCTCTCCGGATAGTGATTATTTTCATAAATCTTAAGTACTAGTGAAGTATAGCCATTATCTTACACTTCAATTTCTTCATGCATAATTGCAGGTTATTGGAGATGTTTTGAGGATTCGGCAGATCCTCACAAATTTAGTCAGGTATTAAACTTTAATATTGATTAGTCTTATAAATCTGCAATCAACCACTTCAAATGTTTGCATTTTGGTTCTCACATGTGAAATCAAATTCTTTGTTTCATTTATTCTAGAGGAGTACACTCTTTTGTAGTTGGCTGCACAATCTTACTAGTACAGATACAACTTTGTACTACATTCAATATTTTGATAATATGCTTTGATATTTTAATATTAAACTACATCATTGCTTCATGAATACTATATAGGGCATGATGGTATTATCAAAAATATATTGACAATTACCACTAAAGAATGTATTTCTGATTACCCATTGCTCTACATTTATTATTCTGTAATGTGTTTCAGCAATGCCGTAAAGTTTACACATGAAGGCAAAGTTGGTATCAACCTTTACGTTGTTTCAGAGCCACCTTTTGCCAAAGCAGAAGGCCATCAAAAGATGACCATAGAGCAGTCAACAAATTCAGCACAAGGAGTGAAGGAAGAGAAAAATTGTCTTGTTGGTCAGAAACACAACGACCATCCTAGCCAAAATCATTCATTCAACGATGAATGTAGAACTTCAGTTAAAAGTGAATGCTCAATGAATGGAGATACTGAGGAGCAAACTCATTCCACTGAAACAACAGTGTGGATACGTTGTGATGTATATGACACAGGAATTGGAATACCAGGTACATAAAAACGCTAATCTTTTATAGGATCAATGTTACTCTGTATCCAAATAAGTATGAAAGTACTTAATTTTTTACATCTTACCATGTCACAGAAAAGGCATTACCTAATTTATTTAGAAGGTACATGCAAGTAAGTGCAGACCATGCTCGAAAATATGGTGGCACAGGTCTGGGGCTGGCAATATGCAAACAACTTGTAAGCTTTTTTATGCCCTCTCTTATTTTGGTGAAAGTAAATTCTTGGATAACTGTAACATAGAGATTCAAACTTTGATTTGGGTATCTACAGTTGAAAGTTTTCACCTCAAAATAATTAAAAATCTTAATTGAATACCATAGTACTTTTTTTTATAAAACTCAAAATATTTTAACACCTCCCTAAATCTCATTGTAGTTTTTCATAGAATTTTTTTTCTATGCATGTGAGCATAGCTTTACTTACATTATTATTAACCAACCAACCAAAAGTCATGATAGATAAGACTTTTAAGATAATTATTGTAAAAATCAATAAATTTAACATAAAGATGTGTAATTGGATGACAGAATAAAAACCCTTTACACTATGTTTGCATACTCTATTTTCTCTTTGTGATAACTTGACCAAAAAAAATGGTTTTTATCCTCATGAAAAAGAAAAAAGAAACAATAATCTTTCACATTATATAGGTATCTCTGTCATTTCCAACTGGACCAACATTAACATGATTTTCTTTCTGAGACTAATCATGTATTACACTTTGTCAATGTTTCCTTGCACTTGGAACAGGTTGAGTTAATGGGGGGTCGTTTAACAGTGTCTAGCAAAGAACATTGTGGCTCTACCTTCACATTCATACTTCCCTACAAAGTTTCAACGGCTTGTGATAATTCTGATGACCCAGATGAACTATCAGATGTGGATGACAATGACGATGATACCACAGAGGGGTTCTTCCAATTCCAACCACGCACTTTAGGCTCTCTCTTCTCTTCTAAAGGACCTACCAGGCCCCAAAATTTACTACCAGGTTTCAGAAGCTCCAACAAGTTCAATGGCTTTTCAGAGAATTCTTACTCATTCCCCACTACCGACATAAAATCAAAAGGGACTAGTTTAGCAGAAGATGCATCTTCAATTATTGTTGATGCTCCAGAGATGTCTGAATCAACAAGTTCATCAAATCATATCCCTGAAACAAAGAATGAAAGTGCAGTTAACACAAACCAACAGAGTCAAGATAAGGAACATGCTCTGTTACAGAATGGCAGTGTAGACTCGTCTCAACATAAGGAGGCAATGGCACTAGGAACAATGTCAAATGAACCCCAACAAACATGTCAGCAAGTGAAGACAGACACAGCCTCCCAATGTGTCAGTAGTAGTAATAATAACACTTCATCAGAAGTGACCAAATCCTCATTAGGGCCTAAGATTCTTCTTGTTGAAGATAACAAGATCAATATCATGGTGACGCAGTCAATGATGAAGAGGTTAGGCTATAGCATGGATGTTGTGAATAATGGAGTGGAAGCTGTACGTGCAGTTCAACGCCATACTTATGATATCATTTTGATGGTAATTTTTTTTATGAAGCTTTCCTCTTCGACATTACTAGCTCACATATAAAGTAACAACAATCATCTGCATTTTTATTGAAACCAGTCATCTTCATTTTTATGGAAATCAGTGCATTTTATTTTCAAGAAAACTGGTATAGGATAAGAAACAGAATGAATAATACCCTTGACTTAATTTTTATGCAATGATTTTTACTATGCAAATGTTCATTACTTCAAGTTATAAATAGAAATTTTAGCTTTAGGTGATCATTTGGTACTTGTGTTTTACAGGATGTTTACATGCCAGTTATGAATGGCCTTCAAACAACAAAACTGATTCGGTCTTATGAGGAAACTGGCAATTGGGATGCTGCAAGAAAAGATGGAATTGAACAATGCTTACCAATTTCACATGAAGGTTCTTTACCACCTAAAAACCGGATCCACATCATTGCGGTGAGTAATTTGTCCACATTTGTGTGACTCATTACATCTAATCTAGAAGACAAGAACTCCAACATGTTAAACTATATGAACATGCAAACAAAAAACCAGCACTATATTAAACAATAGAACCCGACAAAAAAACATGCCACTTGCCACCCTTTATGTAGCTTAGTGTTACTGAACTTGACAATGTTCTATTTTCTAATAGTTCTCCATGGCTCATGATTTTCATGCTTGATCAAGTTTAGCCATAACCCATTTAACTGTTTGTGCTAAAAACTAGTACTGAAATATAACAGAATTTTTTATAGCAGATTTTTTTAAAATTTAATTTATATATATTATGCAGTATAAAATATTTTTACAATAACATTCAATAGGATTTGATCATTCTACCACATTATCTTAATCATTAATATAACGTGGTGACAAGATAAATTTCGATTTGATTAGGAAACTGTCTTAATATTGGAGCTAACTACTCTCTTATTCTATGTTAATTCAATATTTGAAAACTAAAGTAACATTTCATATGTTGTCATGATAATGCAGATGACAGCAAACACGATGTCAGAGAGTGCTGAGGAGTGTTATGCATATGGTATGGACTCGTTTGTATCAAAACCTGTGACATTCCAAAAATTGAAAGACTGTCTAGAACAGTACCTGAGGTGATCATAACCATGTAAATTTTTGCTTGTGTATAAAAGAATAAGAGCCTAGGAAAGTTTTGCTAAGAATGCACCATGTTCTCTCCTCTTCATCAGTGTCTACCTTAAATTGTATAGATCTAAAACATTCTTTTTCATCTCTCCGAATGCATAATAGCTATTAGAAAGCTTGTAGGACTAGTTGGAGCGTGAATGTACTGGGAGTTTTGGCAATGTTGGCACTGCAAGAAATCATAAGAGACACACTTTTGAAGTTGATGGTAATATTTTACTTGCTGCTGCAAGTAGAAATTATGAAGAGTTTGGCACTAAAATTAAAGGAGTGAAAAGGGTGTGTGAGAATTTATGTACATGAATGATTTGAGTCTCCTGCAGTATTGGACGAGGTGCAGTTAGGGAAAGGAATACCCTGTGTAATTTTGCAGGAGATATCATTTCAAGTTCTCGACTTCAATATTTCTGCTCCAGATCATGTTACGTTTCTTCTACATGTGTACAATATAAACACAAAGAAGAGTAGTGTTAGCCATGCATTTTTTCTTTTTAACATAATATAAAGTTCATGATTAATGTTAGTGGGAGAATCACCATATCCACTTTTATTATAGTACTTTTATTTAATCACAGCATTATTAATTTTAACTTAATTTTTCTTACCCCAAATTAAAAAAAATGATTTTAGTCCTTAAACATTTAATTTAGGAAATTAAATTTGCATTCGTTATCACATGAACAATAACACAACAATAACATAAATGAAGGCAAATGGGCATATAGGACAAAAAAAAACTATTGAGAGATTTGATGTTTTTATTTACTAGATGAAGTAAAAGTACACTCTTCTAAATTTTAGAGAAACTTCCTATAATTATATTTATGAAAAACAAAAATAAATACAAAATAATTACAGACAAACTTATAGCATAGTTTAATAAATTATATTTTTATTAAAAAAGTTATAAAATAGATTTACAAAAAAGCTTAACTTACTATCCTATAACACCTAAAAAATATAAATAATATTTTCTTTCACTAATGTTTTAGAAATGATATTTAGTAACATTTATTTTTATCAAATATTAGATATACTATTTATTACTGGTGACTTAGTAATATTTTTATAACTTAATAGAAATATTCATTAAAATATTTTAAAAATAATAAAAATGACATAAATCATAATTCTTACAAATGAAAGTATGTCGTGGTATAGAAAATTACTTAAGTAATATTTATATTGATCCATAGAGATACAATTTTCCATTTTGGAATGGTGTTACTTTTCATTATTCAAATGTCATATGTAAGAGACTTAATTAATGTCATATTACTTAATATTAAATTTAATAGTCAAAAAAAGCTTGCACTTATTTCATTAGTGATAGAGTTCCATGCTTTAATGATCTTTTTTATTGATAAAATAATAAGCAAATGACTTAAAAAAATCAAAGGTTATCAATTTATTCAATTTCACTTACTCTTTTAAAAAATTGTCTCAACATTTGCTTCTTTGTAACTATTTTCAAATATTTACCTATAACAATGATTAATATCGGTCAATGAACCAATGAATAAAATTATAAACATGACTCAAGATTTATTAGAAGAGCTTAAAGGCATATTTGAATATATTAAAGCATATTTGATATTTAAGGATATTAAGATCTTTTTTGACTGATCACATCTTTTGATTTTTTGGATAAAAAAAATAGTAGGATACCTCCCATAACATAATGAGCATTAGTTAATAAAAGATATAAGCATAAATTAAAGATATAAATTTGGTATATGAATCAACCTTTTTGTTAGTTTCTGGATAGTTTTCTCATTTTTTTAGGTCATAAAGGGGTCTGACTTTCTTTCTAACACTAAAGTAAAAAAATAACATTTAATTATAAAGAATAATATTTTAAGTACACAAACTCTATAATATTATAATGTGTAACATCTAAATCAATAATAAGTGTAATGTAAAATTTATATAATATACTTCAATGTAAAGAATGAAGAGTATGCACTACAAGAAAATCATTAAATAAAAATAAATTTTAAAAATAAAAAATAATTAGTTGCTATAGTGACTAAATTAGAAACTAAAAAAAATATTGGTTTCTAAATTAATTTTTATTATTGATAAATAGTTTGTAAATTAGTATCTAATTAACTACCAAGGTTTTAATTACCGAACATTCTCCACCCGACCTTCCTATCTGACGATCCAGTCGCACATCAACCCACTTTTCTGGCTTCAAGGCTACGTAACAGGATCCCAAGCCAATCATTCAACCACTACTAAAGACCGATCGAATGGAACCAGGTCTCCTATGCATCATTTTTTTTAATTCACGATTTTCTTCTACACATAGTGCATATCTTGCTAACATCACAGCCACCAAAGAACCTCACGCTTATGCTCAAGTTATCCTTGATCCAAATTGGCAAAAAGAATTTGACGAAGAGCTTTCCACCTTGCAACTAAATCAAACGTGAACCTTGTCACCGTTACCCGCCGCTGGGCAAAAACCCATCAAATGCAAAGGGGTCTATCAAATAAAATACAACTCAGATGGCAGTGTCGACAGATATAAGGCGTGCCTTGTCGCAAATGGTACACTCAGATTGAAGGTGTTGACTATTGCGAAACTTTTTCACCAACAACGAAATTAACAACTTTGAGGTGTCTTATCTCCATCGCAGCAACCAGAAATTAGTTTATTCACCAAATGGATGTGCAAAATTCCTTCTTACATGACAAATTGCATGAAATTATTTACATGGACTTATCACCCCCGAGCATCATCGACAAGGGAAAAACATTGTATGTCGACTCAACAAATTCCTTTATGGTCTCAAACATGCATCCCGGGACATGGTTCCAAGGCAAACTACTCTTTATTCACAAGAAAAAATAACTCATCATTTAGTGTCCTTTTGATTTATGTGGACGATATTCTTTTGACGGGAAATGATCTGACATAAATGCAGCGTCTTAAAAACCGTCTATTACGACGATTTCACATGAAAGATCTTGGAGACTTAAAATATTTTCTAGGGATTGAATTTTCCCATTCCAATGTTCGTATTTACATCTCACAAAGAAAATATGCGCTTGATATGTTGTAGGATACGATACTCACAGGTGCTCGTCCAGACAAATCTCCAATGGAGCAATACCTAAAACTCACACCAGACGATGGAGGGTTCTTAAAGGATTCACTCAAATACAAGCAACTTGTGGGACGACTGATATACACGGTTACTCGACCTAACATAGTATTTTCGGTTCGGACCCTAAGTCAATATATATAGGTTCCACAGAAACCTCATTTGGATGCCGCAATTCGAGTCCTGAAGTACATCAAAGGATCATCAGGACAAGGATTGTTATTGCCATCCGAGAACAATTTGACATTGATAGCTTATTACGACTCAAATTGAGGAGGTTGTCAGACAACTCGGAGATTAGTATCTGGGTATTGTTTTTTTTTGGTTTTCTATTATCTCATGGAAGTAAAAAAAACAGACAAACGTATCAAGATCATCTGCGAAAGCAGAAAATCACGCGATGACCAATACATGTTTAGAGATAGTTTTGGTTGCATATCTATTGCAGGACTTAAAGGTGCCATGTAACTTGTCAGCTCGACTTTTTTGTGACAATCAAACAACATTGCATATAGCAGCAAACCCAGTATTTCATGAACGCACAAAACACATTGAGATAGACTGTCACGTTGTGCGAGAAAAATTATAAGCCGAGATAATTTGTCTTTCATATGTACCGACACAGTAACAGCTCACATATATTTTTACGATGGCACTGAACAAGGAACATTTTTGTACGATGCGACACAAGCTGGGGTTCATGATATTCACCTACCAACTTGAGGAGAGTATTAAGGAAATAATTATCAAATTATACACTATGCAATAATACGCAATTAATATTAATTTAATAATGATAAATCTCATGATTAGTGGATCACCACATAATTAGCTTGTAATTTGGAGAGAAAACCTCATAGACTTCTGTTATATATTTCGTATACATGGAGTGTAATGTAAATAAACAAAGAATAAGAAATCTCAATTTTTCTTATCATCTTCTTATATACCCTAAAGTGTCTTCTTTAATTAATTAATTTTTTTTATAAAAAAGAACTACACATATATAAATTTTTTTATCAATAATAAATAAATTAAATAAATTTTAGTTTTTAAGATCATCCAACCCGTATAAAAAGACAACCTAGACCTTGCCCATCGTTTCTAGCTACCTTTGTTAAAAGTTTTATATTGGTAGTCTTGTTGATCCATACCACATACACTGAATTTTCATACTTAATCATCGTATAATATATGACATAAAGATTCGAAGAATTTAAAATTCTATTTGAATTAATTAAAGATTTTTTGGGCTGAAAAATATTTGAGATTGTAATCTTACGTTGCATGGGAAGCTTGAAGGAAAAGGATAGTTATTGTAGCATGTCACTTCCGACAACACATATTTCCCTTTGACAAGCAAGGTCGTTATCGTTACCCATTTTTTGTGCATGCCCTAAGCCCAACTTCCTTCAAACCATATGCTTCAAATTCCATTTAAACCATATCCTTAGCTACACGTAGCATTCTTTATCACCACAACCATTTATATATATATATATATATATATATATATATATATATATATATATTTGCATCAATACATTTTATACATAATAATTGATTCTGACCAAACCATAATTCAGAATTTATGCCATGCATCAAGCATATATAGGTTGGCTTTGAAAGTGAAAATATAGGTCTGTTCAAAACATTTCTAGCATCACTAACGGGAAATGATTTTAAGGATTAATTTCTTTCTTATTCTTGATTTTTTTTTTCAATTTTCATTTTCAGTTCTTGAATATGTGTTTTATATTGTTTTTATTTTTCTATTATAATTTTAGTCACTTCTTTAAAGTGTTAATGTTAATTGATGAGATATATCGATTTTCTAAAGAGTTGTCATATTAATTAGAATTCTCGTATCATTTTTTTTATCAGCAAAGAAAGAATGAAATAAATAGAAGATACTTTAAGGATGTTTCAATCCTATTATAATGAAGCAGATTATGTATAAGTACAAACCCCAAAAATCATAATACCATTAAAATACGTATATATCAACCTTGCCTACATCAAAACATGGTCTATCAACTATCAAGAAATCTTTGTTTACATAAATCCTCCGACTTTTACAACTTAAAGATTGTCATGGCCAAACCAAAAAACAAAATAAAATAATCTCAAAACGACTTCAAATTAGTTTGTCATAATCCAACTAGAATAGCATCTTTGAACCCAAAAAAAAAAACAGTCCTCAAAGATGCATATTGTTCATGATATATTTTAGGGTCACCTACACTATAGGCGACGGTTCTATATATAATCGTTGCCTATTGTGGTCTAATAGACTACAGTTGTGTGGTCATCATCTATAATTCAAAACTATAAACGACATGTCCATATACTATGACTCCAAAATCATCATCTAAGGCCTTTAAAAATCGTTGTCTAAAGACATTTTTATAGTAGTGAACGTTCCAACATTTATAACATACACTTCCTGCAATTTTACATCCAAGGAAACAAAGTCTGACATAAAGGTAGATTGTGATATTTAAAGTTACTCATCTTCTTACCGGATTCATCCTAGTTGGGATTTTACCTAGTAAAACTCTCCACGTGAGAATTGGAGCCTTAGGAATATCGTTAAAGACCAAAAGATTTTAAAAAGCATACCGTTATAAAAAAATAGTGTGGTTATACTGAATATCATATGCAGACCTAATAAAAAAAACTCCATTTTTTTTCAGTAGCTCACACCCTTTTTTTATCAGCAGAAAAGAATAAATAAATAGGAATCACTTCAGGGGGTAATCCAACCCTTATACAGACCACAGTAATCAAACGTCACATCCAAAAAACCCAAACCCATACAAAACTAACACCTAACAACTAATCCTAGAACACCAGGAGAAGCCACCTAAACCGGAAAAACCAAAGCAAACACCAAACAAAAGGGAAGCACTAGAGCTTAAAACCAGAGACTCATCACCTCAAAACCAACAACACACAGAAATAACAACCAAAGAACACCCAAACACTCAAAAACCCCAACAACAGTACCCCGCCAACCAATAACTAACCAACAAACTATATCGAATATAGACATACCAGGGGGTCAAGACACCAATCTGAAAACGAGAAGAAAGCAGGGAAAACTTTAGAAGTGACCCAAGACCAAGTCTTCAATTGAGCCAAAGAGAAAATTTCATAGTGATCCACCACACCACCTTTGAAATGACTTTATTCCTATGGCACCAAATCTCCCTTACCACCACAATCCACACACTTCCCAAAACTAAATTAACAGATTCAGATGCATTACAAATATTAAACTGTAGGAGATGTGAGTAAGAATCTTGGGGAGCAACCAACACCAACCCTAACCACCCTAAGCAAAGATTCCAAACAAGCCAAGAAGATCTACATCCAAAAACCAAGTGGTTAGTAGACTCCTCTATAATCCCATAGAAACAAAAAAACAATACTATCAACTATGACACCGCGTCTTGCCAAATTAACTTTAGAAGCAATCTTGTTTTCCAGCACCTTCCAAGATGTAATATGGAACGAGGGTAAAGCCTTAATCCTCCAAAATAAATTGAACATACGCGAGCTTTCCGCTTAAATCTCTCCCCTTAAAAGACCATAAGCTGAATTAACCGAAAACTCGAGAAACTCATCACCTTGCAAAGTTCAACTGTCATCAAAAGTCAAAATCGGGCTCAAACCTTGCACTACCTCAAGAAATTGACACAACTGAGGCATCTCCCACTCAAAGAGGTCCCTTCTCCAAATTAAATTCCAACTCCAAACACTGTTACTCCAAACCCCACAAAGATTCAACGGAATATCTTTATCAACACTAATGGAGTAAAGCCTCGGGAATTTACTCTTCGGAGTAACATTACCCACCCACATGTCTTCCCATAAAGAAATATTCTTCCCGCTACCAACTTCCCACTTAAAGCAGTCTTCAAAACTCCCACCCCATTCATCAAACTTCCAAATCTCCTTTAAGTCCTTCCACCAAAGAGATTCACGGCTATTCAACCTAGGTTGTTTCAAAAATCTCCAACCTCCATGCTTAGACTCTAAAATCTCCTTCCACAAGTCACCCTTAAACGAACTCAACCGCCAAATCCATTTTTTCAAGAAGACCGTATTAAAGACCTTAATATCTATAATACCAAGACCTCCAATATCACGAGACTCACATTTTTTCCCAAGAAATTCAAACACCCTAGTGTCATGTGTTTCACCATTCATTTGTATACTGTTTACTACATTATAAAGTTCATTTATCTCTCAATTTCCCACTAAAACTTATTTTTCCTCCAACCTAAGCACCATTGCCAACCTGTGACAGTCCTTATTCCAACCTCACCCAGTGTTCTGCCTTGATATAGTGATATGGAATATAGCCTAGGAAATAATTGCATCAGTTTGCACTCACCCACCCACTTATTCTCCCAAAACATATTCCCATCGCCGTCACCTATTTTCCATTTAATTGAATTATGCAACCATTTTACATCTTCTCCCTCCATAAACACTCTCATACCATATATTTATGAGTAAACGATTTAATCACAATCCATTAGTAAAAAAACATGGTTATAATAAAATAATTACATGTAATCATCGTATGATAATTTACTAGCTTGTCAACGTGACTGTTATATCATTAGTTAACTTAATTACTTGATAACATATATGAAAACTGTTAATAGAAAGAAAAAAAAAACCAAGACACAACAACGATAAAAAAAATTTAATTAACACCTAAAAGTAAAAAAATAAAATAAAAGGTACGAATAAGAAAATACATTAAAACAATAATTTTATATTTTATTATCAAAAGGGAGTAAAAGTTCTTGTTGAACAATTTAAGTTCTAAATAACTATTAAACTAATAATGAGTTTCATAAAATATTTATTATTAATTTTATACGTAAAACTATGAGAGGGAAGACAAATATCAACTCAATACCCTATTTTCCTTAAGTCCATGCATGCCCCTAGGATCCATCACTGGTTATATAGTGTATATTGATGAATGGAAAGTTTTATTAATAATTTATTAACGGTTGTATGAAAAAAAAGCTACTGCATTATCAAGGAATGGAAATTTGATTAACGATTAAAAATATATATAATTTTAAAATTATGGAAGGTTTTATAAATAAGCCTTTTGTGGTAGTAGAAGTAGTAGAGGTGTGGAAGCAGAATAAGATGCTAAAGCAACTGTAAATGGATACACCTACAGTGACTGATGAGGAAGCAAAGGAAATGAAAGGAATAATAATATTAAGAAGCTAAATAATGAGATACACTGGACCATTGCAGATTTTGAGAAAAAAGCTTAGTTCTCAGACACACCAATTTGCTAAGCATGAATTCTGGATATGACTGACACAAACAGAATATACCATCTATCAGCTGAATTTCTTGCTTGATTGATGCTGTCATTAAAAAAAACTAATGAACTCTTACCAATTAAATAATTTAATTTTTTTGTTTCGATCTATTGGTATACACTTTTTTTTTCACTTCATAGACTTAGGAAACACTTTCTCAACTTTCGTTCCTCACCTTCAATCTACAATCCAAGAAAATCATAGAAAATAAAAATTAATTTTAGAGACAAAAAAAATAATTAGTTGCTATAGTAACTAAATTAAATATCATTTTAAAGACTAAATTTTTTTTGTTTCTAAATTAGTTTTTATTATTGTTAAATGGTTTTTAGATTAGTATCTAATTAGCTACCAAAGGTTTTGCTACCAAATTTAGAATATAAATAATTGGTAGTTAAAATCTTGATAGCTAATTAGATACCAATTTAGAAAATATTTAACAGGAAACTAATTTAGAAACCAAAATTTTTTTCAATCTCTAATTTAGTCACTATGGCAACTAATTATTTTTTGTCTCTAATATTAATTTTATTTCATGATTTTCTTGTAGTGCAAGTTATTCTTTCTTCGTTTGCTCTCGATTAGGAAGGCATTTACAAAAGGTGTTCCGACGCTTAAGTAAATGTTCAATATTTAGTACAATAAATACGTAATAATAATGACATACTTTTTTTTGAAAATTGTGTTTAATTTTATATTTTATATAGATCTGTTACTGTTGAATTGATATTAATATATAAATCGTAATTAAGAATATATTACTTAATTTTTCATACAACTTAATTTTGTTAATCGTCTTTTCACTTAGTGAGAACTAGATAATGAGATACTTTCGACAATCATAAATTCAGAATATGTGAAGTTGATATTAATGGATAACATAAACTAAATTATGATACATGGGAGTTAGTGTATGTGATTAATGGTAGAATTTAATGTAGGTATCATATGCATACAGTGGAGACACTATGAGAGGCATAAGGAGATGGTTAGTGCAATTTCTGATGAAAGCAGAAAGAATAAAGGAAAGTAAACTAATAATTAAACAATATTAAGATTTTGTTTTGTGACTTAAATTATATATATTATTTATTGCTCTCTTAGTCAGCCCCAATTAGTATTTATTAATTAATATATAGAAAGCAATAACATGAGTTAACCTGGTAGTAGCTTCCTTATCTGGAATTATGTGTGGCAGATATGAAAGAAAGAATATATATAAAATATAGAGAGAGAATTTTGGATTAGTGGAAGTATACGTCAGAGATCACACATGCATCCATGCAAGTTATTCTCTGCATCTGTCTCTGTCACTTTTCTCTGCCTGCAACAAAATATTCTAACACCAAAATATGTCTAACATATATTATATTATAATGTCATTCACTTTATGTAAGATCTCACTCAACTCTGTAAATAAATTTCAACATTAGTGCTCTATCCACTTTCAAACTCGTCATATATATGGATATATAGTTACACATATCTTAGCATGATTAAGGTATTATAGTGCTAAAATAGGATTTTTTTTTTTACTCAAGTGGTGTACTACTACGTCAATATTATTAATATAGCCATTTTTTTAAAATTATAAATATAAACAACAAGTGGTTTATAAGATACGACTTCATTTTTATGAAGACGTGTTAATCTAGTTCGAATTTATTTAACATATTATTGAAATTGTTTGAATTATGTGAGACTTTAATGTTAATAAAAAAATTGTGTGGTCTAATTATAACTTTGTTTAGTTTAATTATTTTTTTTTTAAATTGTTTTAGATTTTACAAATTTATTTGGTGTTGGTGAAAGTTAAAGTCGTGCATAGTTCATACAACTTTAGTTAGGTGTATATTGCACTAAAATCATACATGATTCATACTACTTCAGTTATTTTGAAATTACATTGAAATCATGCATTTTTTATAAGACTTTCACTTTATTTTTATTTTTTTTATGTTTTCATTGTTAATTATGTGTTGAAAAAATGTCTTATTTTTGTTGTGCATTTATTAATTTTAAGA
This sequence comes from Phaseolus vulgaris, assembly GCF_000499845.2. Classification (NCBI taxonomy): domain Eukaryota; kingdom Viridiplantae; phylum Streptophyta; class Magnoliopsida; order Fabales; family Fabaceae; genus Phaseolus; species Phaseolus vulgaris. The sequence continues at coordinate 3,967,291 of NC_023759.2, forward strand.
AGTATAAATTTTTAAAATTGTTAAT